>NC_134788.1:60028491-60120991 GCF_046742065.1 Oratosquilla oratoria
GTAAACAAACCTTCTCAGCATTGCAGCTGCATCACGTTTTCTTCATAACTGTTACCTCATTTCGACTGTGATATAGGTAAGTTATGATTCTTTTTATGCTCTTTTCTATATATTTAGGTGTTGAAGATATAATTGAATATAAGCTGTGTTTGAATTATGATGTTTATTATAGATAACGAGCTGTTTGAATATTGGTCAACAATTTTGTTGAGCGGCACTCATATGGTAAAATTCATGGGTGGAGGTGCGACTCAACAGAATTGTTGAGTTTGACTGTTGGTCCACAATTTTGTTGAGCTACCCTATTATGGTAAGACATATGGGTCGAAGAGTGTTTCAGAAAAGTGTTCAGTCATGGATGACTGTCATTTATCTGTTATTCACAATATTTCTTATATCTTCCTCAGATTATACAATGGATCGGGTATTTTTCTATGGGACTAGACACAAGGATCTGCAGCCAGTGGTGCCACATAATCCAGAGTATTCTAATGATGGCCTGGATGATGATGATGATGTTGCTGATCCAGATTTTGATCCTCATAATGATACAATTGAGAGTGAAGACACAAATGATGACCATAATATGCCAGCCCATCAAGAAAGAAGTTCTCCTTCACAGCAGCCAGCCAAACCACGTGCCAAAAGACGTTAAGTAGATAGAGCAAATATTGTTGTAGTGGACCCTAGTCTTGAGCATCCTCATGAGCCTCTCTCATGAGAGTGACAGTGGAGGAAGAGGGATATTGATAACATATATCCAACAGAGACTGAATTCACCAAGCCTTATCAATACTTTTCCCAGTTCTTTACACATGAAATGGTTAGCCACATATCATACCATACAAACTTGTACTCAGTTCAGGTGTTGACTAACAGTATTCAAACAGATGACAATGAAATCCAAAAGTTTCTTGCAGTGTTATTTTACATGGGCATATGTAATTTACCAGCAGCCGATGATTACTGGAGTGTGCTTCTGCGTTACCCCTTAGTTGCTGATATCATGAGTTGTAAAAGATTCAAATGCCTGAAGCGATATGTACACTTCACAGATAACAATAATGCTCAGAACAATGAGGATAAATTTAGTAAGATTAGGCCACTTTTTGAAATGTTTTGTGAGCAATGCAAAAAAGTAGAAAGTAGCGCATTCCAAAGTGTAGATGAAGTAATGGTTCCTTATAAAGGTACACAAGCTGGAAAAGTGAGACAGTTTATGAAAAATAAACCACACAAATGGGGTTTCAAAATCTTTTGTAGGTCAAGCTCTTCTGGTATCATTCATGATCTGCTCTTGTACCAAGGTAACAACACTACCTTTTGTACTGAAGATTTGAATGAAAATGAGAAAATGCTATTGCTTGGGGAAAAAGTTATGTTAATGTTGAGCAGATCTATTAGTGACCCCAGGTCATCTGTTGTATTTTGTGACAACTTTTTCACCAGTTACAAGCTAGTCAAACAGCTAGAGTCTAAGATAGGTATCAAATCCCTTAGTGCAGTGAGAGAGAACAGAAATGGGGGTGCACGTCTGATGTCAGATAATGAACTGAACAAAAAGGGGAGAAGTCAGTATGATTTTAGTTCCTCAGAGAATGTGATTGCTGTTAAATGGCATGACAACAAATATGTAACACTGCTAAGTAATGCAGTAGGAGTTGAACCTGTAGGCTCTGTCAAAAGGTTTGACAATGAAAGTAAATCCAAAGTTGATATCCCTTGTCCCTCCATTGTCCTGGCTTACAACAAACATATGGGGGGGATTGGCCTCTCTGACATGCTAGTGGCTTTGTATAGGACACCACTCAGGTCACACAGGTGGTATCTTCCACTATTTGGCTCAAAATGTGATGTGTTTCATTGCCTAAAGAACAAGCAAATGTGCTTTGTTGAATATCATGAGTAGATTTCTATATATTTTCAACAATACAAATGATATGTATTTTTTGTAGAAAAAAGTTTTATTTAATCATGGAACTGTGATCTTTTTTCCTTTAATTTCTTAAAATATAAGGAAAATATATCATTATATCACAAAAATAGTTTTTTTTAATTTCTATATCCTAGTGTAGGTAAAAATCATAGTATTTGGAGAAGTTTCCGTAAATGGTCAGCTCAAAAAAATTGTGGAGCCTCTGAGCACAAGATTTTTACGGTAAATGGTTTACTCAACAAAATTGTTGAGCCCCACAGCATGATATCTATTAGGTACACAGAAAAATGTCTTCAGTAAAAGTTGTTATTTACATCTCAAACAAGAAGAAAAATACCTGAAAAAAAATTATTCACCCAAATTCTTCATGTGACCATTAAAGGGTTAAACTACCCCCACCCCCATCCCATCCTTCTGTCCTATCAACTACAAAAAACAAGGGGCATGGTAGGAGTGGTTTGTCGAGTTATGATTATTTACAATCTGTTCATGCCCATGGCAAATTTACTAGTAAATCACGAATACAACATAAAGCATTTTTTTAGGTTAGGTTATGGTGAATGACTGCTCCTGGAACCTTCCGATATAAAATACAAATATTTTGTGAAGCTATGGTTCTTTTTGTGACATTTCACTGCATGCATTTGAAGTATTCCACTCCTAAATAATGTATTATATTCCTGCAACCAGCTTCCATTGCAATGAAAAGCTGTCAAGAATCTATTACCCCTAGAAACGTATTCCCTAATTTGTGGCTTTGCATCATGCAATGGATGAGCGTTTTGACAAGACTTCATCCTGCCTACCAAATTGGAAGTTCCCATATTCGATCAGAACTAACATGAAACCAGGCAACATCAAGGGATGAACAGACAAGGAAAATAACCTCTACCACACAACACATGCACACGCTTGACGAGCGACCTTAATAACATTTATTACCTGCGTGTATGTTGTGCTTCTAAACTCTATGCCACTTCTGGATATCACAGATGTCCTAGGAATGTCAAAGATTTTTTTTTTCAGTATATACAAAGTAACTGCTCATACTATAATGCATCCATCTATATTCGATTCATACGAAGTGGGCTTGTGGAATACGCCAAGATGAATGTAAACACATATCACCCGTCGTCGTCAGAATGCAATAGATTAAGTGATTTTTCCAACAAACTCCCTTTTAGACATTATATATAATATTCCAGTCAACTTAACCATCGTGATGTCCTTATTTCTATTAAAACAAGAGTTTATGAGAGTGGATTTCCGAGCGGATAAGTGACAAAATACCATGCGATTGTTCAAATTGGGTCAAAAGCCTATAATATGACAGAATGTTAGGCTAGACCCTTATGAAGAGTTTCAGATATGGGGCCATCTCGAACTCTGCCCAATAAGAGACTGGCAATCATTATCCAATATGGCCCCGAGTAAAGAATATAAATTTGATCAATCTGGACATTACTTAATCATTACATGATTCAAGCGGTTTAATGCTTCTATGCTTATGAACTTATTATAGTAATGAAATATATCTAACAGAGTTGCTCATTAATAAGTTTATGTTAAATACAAAAATACAACATGTTATGGAATGTTTGTGGTGATTCTAGAATTATCGCCTTCTTATTTGGAATTACAGGGTGTATACACCAAGTATTCATGTTTTCTTTGCCTATTGGACAGTCGGGCTGATAATGAACAGTACCAGAAAGTGGAGTAGCCCCCTGGAGGTGACTTGCAGCCAGGAAAACTCAATGTTATTAGACAGCCTCTTGTAGACCCTACCAATGTGTTGCTATCCCCACTTTATTAAGTTAAGGGTGGTATATTTACTGGTCCGCAAATAAAGAAAATGTATCAATGTAACTTGAGAATGCAACGAGTTATGTCGAAGGAGAGTCGTGGCTTGCATTTCGAAATATAGTTAATGGCAGCTCGTAGCAAAAATTTTGGAAAGCTATAAGAACTTAGGATGTAGAATGTCATTAAAGGTACACTTTTTGCATTCATGTTTGGATTGTTTCGTGAAAACTTGGAAGGAGTGAGTGAAGAGCATGGTGAGAAGTTCCTTTAGGACATTGCTGCAATGGAGAAAAGATACCAAGGAAGCTGGGAGACTGCTATGATGGGAGACTATGGTTACTGGTGCGTAAAGATCAAGAAGTTCACAATTAGAAATCACGCTCATCAGTGCATTTCTACTAAGCTCTTCCTTGCCACATGCTTTTATACTTACATTTTCTAATTAGTTTTAAAAAGAAATACAAGGATGGAATATCAGCTACAATTTAAGACAATGTGAATATGCTAAATATAGTGTACTATCGTAGTTTGATATAATTTGTTTTGTATATAAAACATTAATTATATTTTGAAATCTCGATTATATGCAATTTTCAATTCTATTTCTAAAATCAGGAGAGAAAACAACCTTGGTAGCAATAAAAACATAAGAAACAGTGTTACCCAGTGTAATTGGTCTCAACAAGGCTTTGTATAGGTGAATTTTAATTTGCTATGACATTACATTGAATGAATCTCCTTAGTTTTGTCGCAATAACTTATGCCTTTTTTCTTCTCTCTCACTCTCTTTCTCACACACACACACACACACACACACACACACACACACACACACACACACACACACACACACACACACACACACCCGGTGGCTGATTACACACCCGGTGGCGGATTGGTAAGGCACTGGCCTCACAAGCCGGAGAACCGGGGTTCGATTCCCCGGCCGGGCGGAGACAAGTTGGGTTTGTCTCCTTTCACGTGTAGCCCCTGTTCACCTAGCAGCGAGTAGGTACGGGACGTTAGTCAAGGAGTTGTGACCTTGCATTCCCGGTGTGTGGAGTGTGAGTGGTCTCAGACCTACCCAGAGATCTGATAATAATGAGCTCTGAGCTCACTGCCGTAGGGTGGTGTCTGGCTGTCTCGAAAAGAGGCTGCAGCAGATCCGAGGTGAATACAGCCGGAGAACCGGGGTTCGATTCCCCGGCCGGGCGAAGATAAGTTGGGTTTGTCTCCTATCACGTGTAGCCCCTGTTCACCTAGCAGTGAGTAGGTACGGGATGTTAATCAAGGAGTTGTGACCTTGCTGTCCCGGTGTGTGGTGTGTGAGTGGTCTCAGACCTACCCAGAGATCGGCAAATAATGAGCTCTGAGCTCACTGCCGTAGGGTGGTGTTACGAATCTCGCTCACCTATCTGACTTGCAATAGATTAAGTATGTGAAATGAGTTCCCAAGACCCCATGTCTTTGGGATAACTCAAATAGAAATTGTAAAGTTGTCAGACTCGTAACACATAGTAAGAGTGAATGGGTGACTGAGTTCCCAATAGAAAACCCAATAGAAATTACAAGGTCGCCACTTGATTTTATTAAAATCAAGAAAATCAAGAAAAATGAAACGCACAGAATAACGTTTAACACTATTCATTAAAACTCAACAGGATTACATGAAGGATTACAATCACTAAACTTCAAGTGTGTAAATAAGTTTACATTCAAATGAGTAAATATATTTCAAAACAGAAGATTCCCGCTCGAAAACTTTTAACGGGGGTGAAAGAAGATTAATTAATTAATTAATACTTTACCAACGAAAAACACTGTCTAAGTCACTACTATAGACATTTCCTACTACTACATGGTGTGAAATTCTCACCCTAGCTGAGTTAATGACTCTTACGACTAATACAGGGGGAGTACAGAGGACTTACTTCAGCCGACGACCCCCTTCGAGGCACACCTTTACACTTTCCCCTCTACCCTCAAACTGATTCTGACACGCCCAAGTCGCCCTGGTTCTTCTTCAAAAAACCCTCTGATTGGCCCATAGGAATTGCGTCTATGGTGGTTGAACCTCATTGGTCAATTAACTAAAAACGTTCTCCTTCGTTCTAGGCTGAGTGTTAGAACAAATACTCCATTGAGTAGGTTTCCTTCCCACGCGTCCTCCTCAGTACTCGTCCTGTAATCTGACACTCCACGTAATCGCGGGGTGCCGTTATCCAAGCAATAAAACTATTCCCACCTTACATATATGGGAATATATGTGACACCTCCCTCTTTAAGGTTAAAAAAAAAAATCTTGAAAAGATTTTTTTTTTTTGTTTACTTGAGGGAGAATACACTTACAATCTTGACAGGCAATCAGCTATCACATTGTCTTTCCCTCGTACATGACGAACATCTAAATGATACTCCTGCAAAAACAAACTCCACCTGGTTAAGCGGAGGTTCTTATCTTTAAACTTGCTAAGATACTTCAAGGGATGGTGATCTGTGAAAACCGTTACCTGGGCACCAACAGGAATATACACCGCAAAATGCTTAAGTGCTAAGATGATCGACAGCAACTCCTTTTCAATGGTGCTGTACTTTAATTGAGCCATGTTTAATTTCTTGCTAAAATAACTCACGGGGTGGTCTACCTTATTTTTTGTCTGTAATAAAACTGATCCAACCCCCATGTTACTCGCATCACAATACAGATGAAATGGTTCGGAGAAATCTGGGGCTTGCAACACAGGGGCAGTACACAAAACACTCTTGGCTTGTACAAAAGCGGAGTTACACGTCTCAGTCCACTGGAACTTCGTTCCTTTCTTCAACAAATCAGTCAACGGGGCCACTAACGCGGAGAAATTATAAATGAACATCCTGTAGTAAGCTATAGTCCCTAGAAAGCAGCGGACCTCTCTTTTACTCTTAGGGGTGACTATGTTCAGAATGGCTTCTACTTTAGCGTGGGGTGGAGCAACCTCTCCTTGCCCTACGACATAACCAAGATAACGCACTTTAGCTTTAACAAAATCACACTTGGACAAGTTAAGCACTAAGTTGGCAGACACTAACTTGTCAAAGAATAAAACCAGGCGACTCAAATGTTCTTGCCAGGTATTACTATAGATGACAACGTCATCAAGATAGGTTACACAACCAGGAATGGTCTCTGTAAGATTATTCATCAACCTTTGGAAGGTGGCAGGGGCATTGGTCATTCCAAATGGCATTACATTACACTGGCAGGTCCTCCCAAGAGTTGTGAAGCACGAGATGGACTGGGCACGAGGGGTCATAGGCACCTGCCAATACCCCCGTAGCAGGTCTAGTTTACTTATGAAACGTGACCCACCTACTCTATCAATGCACTCTTCGATCCTAGGTAAGGGGTACGAATCTTTCTTGGTGACAGCATTCACACGTCGGAAATCGATACAAAACCTCTGAGTACCATCAGATTTCGGCACTAGTATCGCGGGGGAGCTCCACTCACTTTGTGCTGGTTGAATCAAGTTGTGGGCCAGCATATAGTCGATCTCCTTCTGAATGATAGCTGCTCGTTGTGGGTTCACACGATACGGGGCTTGCTTGATGGGCTTTGCATCTCCCACGTCCACGTCGTGCAGCGTCAGGTCGGTCCTCCCAGGGGCATCCCGAAAAATTCCTTGGTATCGGCTCAGCAACTCCAGTAGGTCCTCTCGCCGCTCAGCCGGGAGATGACCCAGTTTGTCCACCACTTGGGGCCACACCTCTGCATTCGTCTTCCACGTCATCTCGAGGGTGGGGGAGATGGAGTCCTCGTCTTCTTCAGGCACGATAGAGACAGTACACACACTTCTGCCCGGTCCACCCACATCATTTTTGTCCCTCTCCTGGTAGTCTTTCAGCATGTTGAGGTGACACAATTGTTCCTTCCGTCTCCTATCAGGTGTAGCTACCACGTAATTCAGTTCCCCCACTCGCTTCACCACTACATACGGACCGCTAAACTTGGCCCTTAAGGGGTTACCTTGGAAGGGCAGTAGCACGAGCACCTTATCCCCTTGTTTAAACTCTCGCACTCTCGCCTTCCTGTCATAGTTTTGTTTCATTCGCTCTTGAGCACTCTGTAAGGTTTCTCTAGCCCTCTGCCAACAGGAGGCCAACCTACTCCTCATATCCTCCACCGACTTTATCACTTTCGGAGCACCCAGTGGCTCCAAGAGACACTCTTTCAGGACTCTAAGGGGTCCTCTGACACAGTGCCCAAACACCATATCGAAGGGTGAGATGCCCATCGATTCGTTAGGTACTTCGCGCACCGCAAACAACAGATACGGTAGTGCTTGATCCCACCCTGTATCATTATCTAGGCACCATTTCTTCAGCATAGTCTTTAAGGTCTGATGATACCTTTCAAGTGCACCCTGGCTTTGGGGATGGTACGCACTCGAAGTGACTTTAACAATACCCAGGGCTCCCAAACCCTGCATAACCTCTTTGGACAGAAATACAGACCCTTGGTCTGTCTGTAACTCCCTAGGTAATCCCCATCTTGTAAAGAATTTGATGAGTTCCTGGAAGACTACTTTAGCATGTACCCGACGTAGTGGTACGGCCTCGGGATACCTTGAAAAGGTATCCATTAACGTTAAGATATACTCATTACCATTTTTTGTTTTTGGTAACGGTCCTACTATATCTGCAATTACCTTAGCAAAGGGTTCCTCTCCCACGGGGATTGGTTTTAAAGGGGCTACGGCCACAGACTGGTTAGGTTTGCCCACTACTTGGCAGGTGTGGCAACTGCGACAGTACTGTGTTACATCCTTTCTGATTCCGGGCCAATAGAAATGTTGCCAGATGCGGTCTAGGGTCTTTCGTACACCCATATGTCCTGCGAAAGGACTATCATGCCCCATCTGCATAACCTCTTCCTTGTAGACCTTCGGCAACATTATTTGTCGCCTTTCAGACCATACTGCGTCATCAGTAGGACAGGTACTATCCACCCACTTGCGGAATAGTACTCCCGACTCCAAATAGTATTCCTCTGACAACTCGCTACCACTCTCCACTCTTTCATACAAATCCCTCAAATCGGGATCAACTCTCTGTAAGTCACTGAGACTCTTTTCTCCTTTCTTCTCACCCATTCTGCGTGAGTCAATTAGACTCCTTTCTTCTACTTTCTCCTCTCCCTTTCTGTGTGAGTCACTTAGACTCCATTTCTCTCCTTTCTGCTCTCCCTTTCTGTGTGAGTCACTTAGACTCCTTTCTCTCCTGTCTTCTCTCCCTTTTTGTATGAGTCGCTTAGACTCCATTTCTCTACTTTCTCCTCTCCCTTTCTGTGTGAGTCACTTAGACTCCATTTCTCTCCTTTCTGCTCTCCCTTTCTGTGTGAGTCACTTAGACTCCTTTCTTCTACTTTCTCCTCTCCCTTTCTGTGTGAGTCACTTAGACTCCATTTCTCTCCTTTCTGCTCTCCCTTTCTGTGTGAGTCACTTAAACTCCATTCCTCTCCTTTCTTCTCTCCCATAAACAGACGAGTCAGGTCATACACTTCCGACTCGCCGTCTCGTTCCTCTCGGAACAGGAACCTCAAGTCGGCTTCTGCCTCGACTTGGGTACTTTCATTAGGGATTTTTCCCTCGGGCTTGAAACTGTCCTTACAGGTAGGATTTCCACCATCTTCCCCTCTCAAGACCTTTATTGGCCTCATTTGGTCCTCAGACCCTTCTCGCTGGGCAGCCATGGCCCTTGTGACCGCGCAAACCGGCAGTAATCCCAGATGCTCTCTCTCGAATTGTTCAGTTTCTTCCGAAACAATTGGAATATCTGACACTATGGGTGTGGGGGACATCTTTCCACCCACTAAGTCATTTCCTAGAATGACTTCAACTCCTTCCACTGGCAACTGATCTGCTAGGCCTATCTTTGCCTGTCCCTCATATAGAGGCGATTCCATATCTACCTCTACCAGTGGCACCTTTGTTAGGCCTCCTAGGGAGCCTATAACTACTCTCCCTTTTACTATAGGTTTTTCTACTAAACTGCTCAGCATTACTGATTGGAGGGCTCCTGAGTCCCTCAGTATCGTCACCTTTTTCTTCTTTTCTCCCTTTATGGTGATTGTTCCTTGAAACAGGAACGGTTCATAACCTCTCAAGTGAGGTTTCATCTCATCCTTCTCCATGCCGTCTGTGGCAACCTTTCTCCTGAGGGCCACTACTTTGGTGGTCTCCTCCTCGTCCTCCCCCTCTCGGACTTTACTTTCTATGTGGGTGTCCCATCTATTTAATAATACTATGGGTTTAACCCTCTCTATCCCCTTTCTCCTGTGCCAACAATCCCTCATCAGGTGGCCTACCCTTCCACAATAGCTACATGAAATTATCTGTGATGACTTTCTATAGTCACCTTTCTTGACCTCTAGGGATTTTGTAGGTCCACCTGAGGAGGTTGATTGTGGGATCCTCGGCTGTTCCTCTCTCCCCCTTGGAGTAACTGAGAATTTCCCTGCAGTAGGTTTAAGTATTTCATATTTATCTGCTAATACTGCAGCCTCCTCCAACTTCGAGACTTCTTTCTCCTGAAGATACAATGACACCTCTTTAGGGATGGATCTCAGATACTCTTCCATTAACATTAACTCAGCTAGTTTCCTATAATCTCCATTTATGTTACGGGATCTTACCCATTGGTCCCATAACATTCTTTTCTCTCTACTAAATTCAACGTGTGAGATATTAGATTGCTTCCTCAGATTCCTAAATTTTACCCTATAAACTTCAGGCACTAATTCACAGGCTCGTAGGATGGCTGCTTTGATTTCATCGTAATCCTTTGTTTGTGAATCCTCTAAAGCACCATAAACTCTTAGCGGCTTGCCTCTGAGGCTTGTTCGCAACAATGCAGGCCAATACTGCTTCGGCCACTGATAATCTTCCGCTATCCCTTCAAACGTTCTAAAGTAAGTATCCACCTGTGATTCATCAAATTCAGGAAGCAATTTAGCGTTATGTACTACATCAAAGTTGAGCCTTCTATTCACGAATTGAGATTCTGATAGCACTCGTCTACTTTCTTGTAAGTTAACTTGAAGTCTAAGGTTTTCATTGTCTACTCTAGCCTTTTCAGTTTCCATCTTAACTCTCTCAGTTTCTTCCCTTTTTACTTCAGCTTCTATCTTAGCTATCTCTAACTTCAACCGTAATTCGCCTAATCGAGACTCAGTGTTTTGAGATTCACCCTTCTCCATTTCCTCTTCCACTTCCTCCTCTTCCTCACATTCTGAAGTGACAAACTCTCTATCTGTCCTTCCTTCATCTCTCATTGCTCCACTTTCATCTCGATTATGCACTATTTCTACAACAATTCTTGTTAATTCAGTTTTATTTGCCTCATGTGCGTGCTCAACCCCTAGACTTTGTGCTATGAACCTCAAGTCGTTAGCAGTGAGGCTCTGTATCTCCTTTTTAGTAGGTTGTTTGTGTACAAACTCCAATACCTCCTCTGTACTTGTCAACTTCATTTTCTCACACTATTGATCCTATTTAATACTAAATATTTTCGTTGGTAATTCTTTCACTTTACCGTTAAAATCCTGGCAAGGTCGCCAATTTATATGTTACGAATCTCGCTCACCTATCTGACTTGCAATAGATTAAGTATGTGAAATGAGTTCCCAAGACCCCATGTCTTTGGGATAACTCAAATAGAAATTGTAAAGTTGTCAGACTCGTAACACATAGTAAGAGTGAATGGGTGACTGAGTTCCCAAGACCCCATGTCTTTGGGAAAACTCCAATAGAAATTACAAGGTCGCCACTTGATTTTATTAAAATCAAGAAAATCAAGAAAAATGAAACGCACAGAATAACGTTTAACACTATTCATTAAAACTCAACAGGATTACATGAAGGATTACAATCACTAAACTTCAAGTGTGTAAATAAGTTTACATTCAAATGAGTAAATATATTTCAAAACAGAAGATTCCCGCTCGAAAACTTTTAACGGGGGTGAAAGAAGATTAATTAATTAATTAATACTTTACCAACGAAAAACACTGTCTAAGTCACTACTATAGACATTTCCTACTACTACATGGTGTGAAATTCTCACCCTAGCTGAGTTAATGACTCTTACGACTAATACAGGGGGAGTACAGAGGACTTACTTCAGCCGACGACCCCCTTCGAGGCACACCTTTACACTTTCCCCTCTACCCTCAAACTGATTCTGACACGCCCAAGTCGCCCTGGTTCTTCTTCAAAAAACCCTCTGATTGGCCCATAGGAATTGCGTCTATGGTGGTTGAACCTCATTGGTCAATTAACTAAAAACGTTCTCCTTCGTTCTAGGCTGAGTGTTAGAACAAATACTCCATTGAGTAGGTTTCCTTCCCACGCGTCCTCCTCAGTACTCGTCCTGTAATCTGACACTCCACGTAATCGCGGGGTGCCGTTATCCAAGCAATAAAACTATTCCCACCTTACATATATGGGAATATATGTGACAGGTGGTGTCTGGCTGTCTCGAACAGAGGCCGCAGCAGATCCGAGGTGAATACACACACACACACACACACAGATTTGATAGCTATTTACAGAATCATGAAAGGCATAGAAATTATTGATAGAGAGAATCTGATAAAATGTGATGACAGAAATATAAGAGGACACGGAAAGAAAATCAAGAAAGACAGCTATAGAAGAGATGTGAAAAAGAACAGCTTTCCTCACAGAGTAATAGACAGTTGGAACAAGTTAGATGAGAAAGTGGTGTGTACAAAAACAATACATGAATTTGAAAATAGTTTAGACAAAATGAGATATGAAGACGGGACACCACGAGCATAGCTCCCCTTTCCGTAAAATACAAATAGGTAAATACTAGGTAAATACACACACATACACACAAGGTGGCGCGGTTGGTTGAGTCCCAAACTGTCACTATGGCGGTCCGGGTTCGACTCCTGCCCAGGGCAGAAAATAATTTCAGTATCGCTGCGCTTCGAGTCGTTACTCCAACTCTCGTGGGCGGGGAATTGGGTGTGTGTGTGCGTGTAAGGTCACAGCATTGCCCATAGATCGGTCATACAAGCCCTGAACTCTCTTCTGGGGGGGGGAAATAGCTGTCGGTCACGAGTCCAACATGTGATCCAAAGGCCATGGTGAACACACACACACACTGTCTCGACAGAGACTGCAGCAGATCCGAGGTGAATACACACACACTGGGTAAGAGACTAGTAGATTAGGAAGAGGCCCGTGGCCTGAAAGTTGAAAAGGAAATAGAGGGACGACGCTCCTTGTGTATTCATTGAGAGTAGCTAAGCTAACTTTTTTCTTTCTTGTTTAGTTCCAATTCAGTTTAGTTTACTTACTATGTTGGTCTGATGCAATGTATACTGGTTGTGGCTGTAACGTCTGGGTTCTTGGTAGACTGTGTGGCCACCATGCAAGCATGGGACTGTACTCTTTCCTCTTGTCGTTCGCTTCCTTTTGGATGCTCTGGGGTAGTGCGGTCTTCAAGTAATTTGTCCCAGGTTTGATCCCACATACGGTGGTGTGTGATGTAGAGAGGTTGTGTGTTGATTGATTCTTTTGTGGATTTCTTCGATTGTTTCGTGAAATGGTGGGGTTTGACCACTGGCAAGACTGAGGAACTCATTTTGAAAGGTCTGTAGTTTCTGTAGTGAGGTTTTCGATAGAGTGTTGAGAGGGACGTATGGGTATTCTATTATTGATCTCACAAAGTTTTTGCATAGGTGTACTTTAACTTTCTTTGACATTGCTTTGAATCTCCTTAGTTTTACCGCGATAGCTTTTTCCTGTTCTAACTTGTCGTTTACATGGGTCAATATGCACCGCTGGGCTACTTTGAGTCACAGTAGTTAGCCAGATTTGGAGTATTCGATGGTCACATCTACTGTTAGATCACCGTGATCTGGCTTTTAGCTCTTTCTACTTGCTTCTCCATCATTTTGGTCAATTTCCCATAGATGAATTGTTATGTCGTTCCAATACATTATGTAGTTGTTGTTTGCCGTGTGTGTGTGTGTGTACTTACCTAGCTATATTTTACGGGAAGGGGAGCTATGCTTGTGGTGTCCCGCCATCATATCTCATTTTATCTAAACTGTTTTTAAATTCATGTATTGTTGTTGCACACATCACTTCTTCGTCCAACTTGTTCCAGATGTCTATTACTCTGTGGGGAAAGCTGTTCTTTTTCAGGTCCCTTCTATAGCTGTCTTTCTTGATTTTCTTTTCGTGCCCTCTTGTGTTATGCATGAACGGCCGAGTATTGGCATGAATAAAGTACCCAGAGTGCTAGGGTATAAAAATATATACTTATGTTTCTATATCTAATAAGTACTTCTGTATACATAGGCTTGGATACATAAAGGGAGCCCTATCAATATAAAACAGTGAATAACGTTCAGTACAGGTTAAATAGTTCACGTCCACTGGCTCCACAGGTTCTTATCACTATAGTGTCTCTGGTCCAACTCCGTTGGCGGGAACTATGCCGTGACGTCATGGCGTCACCGTGGCAAAGGTAATAGATGCTATATACAACAACATCCTAGACTAAATTGTCCTAGCTAGGTCATCTATTATACATAGTCCCTATGCTCCGTTACGCACGGGAAAAAGTGTCTCCTATCCTGACATGTGATTACAAATGAATGTGTGTCGTATGCCTATGGGTGTCTATCATGATCGCACCATGCGCGCGGGACTATCAAATACCCAGACAAAGACACAAGTGCCACATCTTGTATTCCTTCTATTCCATTTTATTAGATCCTTTCTATCAATAGTTTTTATGCCTTTCATGATTCTATAGTTATCAAGTCCCCTCTGTCTCTTTGTTCTAATGTCTGTAGTTCAAGTTTTGTTAATCTCTCTTCATATGATAGTTCCGAGTGTGTTGGTGCTAGTTTTGTAATTGCTCTTTGTAATTGTGTGTGTGTGTGTGTGTGCCCACAACTCGTATAGATCAAGAACCGGGTCAGAGTGACCCTAGTTCAGGTTTTTTGTTTTGTTATCATTTGTCTGTTTTGATTTTCATTTATTATTAGTTATATGTCAATTCATTATTATCTACTATTTACCTGTTTGTTTATTATCTAATTATACCTGTGCATTTATGTATTCTATTTATTTCCATTATTATAGTTTTCATTTATCAAATGATTATTATTATGATTTTTTCACATCCGACCTAGATATGGACCAAAAGGTCTCCTGTCGGCATGCTCCGCCTTTGTAATCCTCTGTAAAACATCCCAACCGACCACCACGTATCGAGAACCCCAACAGTACCAACAATGGTCTTTTAGAGCTCCCATCATTAGAAGCAATTATAGCCAATATACAAGGCCTTAAAGGAAAATAAAGAAGTGAATAAATACATATATTAATTAAAAACAATAGATTAGAATTAAAGGTAATAACCACAATAATAATAATAACCCAACTAAAGTGTATTTCCAGAAAAAGCTCACCACTGAGGAAGCTTCAACGTACATTACCCTGACAGACTTGCTTAAAGATAAGTGTTACACGCAGAAAAATCCTTTAGCAATTACAGAATGAGAATCAGACAAGAAACAATGGTCTCAAACTGTCCGGAAATAGATTCAATTTGGAAGTAGGTAGAAACAACTTTGCCTACCGTGTAGTTAATGAATGGAATAAACTTCCTGCACAGGTAGTGCAATGTAGTTCAGTTCGTAGCTTTAAGAATCATTTAGATAAATACCTAAGATGCTGTAATGATTATAATTTATCTTATATTATTTGTTTTTGTTTTGTTATCATTTGTCTTTTTGATTTTCATTTATTATTAGTTATATGTCAATTTATTATTATTTACTATTTACCTGTTTATTATGTAACTATACCTATGCATTTATTTATGTATTTTATTTGTTATTTACATTATCATAGTTTTTATTTATTGTTTTATTATTGATATGATTTTTTTTTCACATCCGACCTAGATATGGATCAAAAGGTCTCCTGTCGGCATGCTCCGCCTTTGTAATCCTTTGTAAATAGCCAGTTTATAGAGAGTGGACAAAAACATAAGTCATGATGGCGTCGTGATATATTTCAGAAATGATCAGACCATGAAGAACAAGCACAATCAAATATACTACAGAAATTCTTCCTGGTACAAGCAATAACAAAGTTCAGCAAACAAATTAGATTTCTTCTTCGTCAACGATGAACAATTCATCATATATCTTATATCACTCTTGGAAAGACTTAATTGAAATGTGAGACTTGTGTCTCATAGGATAAATTAAACACTGCTGAATATATTACCGAAGATATATTTACGGTAATACAAATTACAAATAACTATGGCATATACTCCAAACGACTTTATACAATGCTAAGGTAAACAGAACTGTATCCGTCATGACATACAGATATCTATATCCATCAGTTGCACAATTTTCTAATATCTTCGGCGTTTTTCGTAAGTGCAAAAACATTCGTGCACTTAATGGAACACTTGATAATTTTTAATTAAGAATTAGCAAATATGCCATTACGCAACGGGCCAAAGGTCACTCAAATAACTTCACAACTGAGAGTAAACCAATTAAGATTTACAACTGGCAGTATGCATGTAATAACCCATCAACCAAACTGAACTGCTTGATAACAGTGGGTGAGTACTTGATAGCTGAATGTAGAATCATACAGGAAAGTTATATCGCTCAGGTCACACTGGAAAGGCCTCTCACCAGCGTAGGCCATCACGCAATACACGAGATCATCTTTCCGTGAGGAAATGTGAGTCATTACGTGACGTTTGAAATATGTCCTCCGTGTGAAAGCTGAAAAGGCTTCTTTCCTGTATGGATCGCCACATGACATCTAAGTTTACTTGTTTCTGAGAAAGCTGCACCACACAGGTCACACTTGAAAGGCTTCTCTCACACTGTGGGTCACCACGTGTCGTTTGAGACTACCCTTTTGTGAGAAAGCTGCATCGCAGAGGTCACACTTGAAAGGCTTCTCTCCAGTGTGGGTCACTACGTGTCGTTTGAGATGACTCTTTTGTGAGAAAGCTGCATCACACAGGTCGCACTTGAACGGCTTATCTCCAGTGTGGGTCATCATGTGATATTTAAGAACACTCTTTGCTGAGAATGCTGCATCACACAGGTCACACTTGAAGGGCTTCTCTCCTGCGTGGGTCATCACATGATATTTAAGAACACTCTTTGCTGAGAAAGCTGTATCACACAGGTCACACTTGAACGGCTTATCTCCAGTGTGGGTCCTTATGTGATTTTCAAGAACATCCTTTCTTGAGAAAGCTGCATCACACAGGTCACACTTGATGGGCTTCTCTCCTGTGTGGGTCAACATGTGTCGTTTGAGATAATTCTTTCGTGAGAAAGCCGCATCACACTGGTCACACTTGAAGGGCTTCTCTCCAGTGTGGATCATCACGTGTCGTTTGAGATCACCCTTTCCTGAGAAAGCTGCATCACACAGGTCACACTGGAAAGGCTTCTCTCCAGTGTGGGTCAACACATGTCGTTTGAGACTACAAATTTGTGAGAAAGCTGCATCGCAGAGGTCACACTTGAAAGGCTTCTCTCCAGTGTGGGTCAACACGTGTTGTTTGAGATGACCCTTTCCTGTGAAAGCTGCATCACACAGGTCACACTTGAAAGGCTTCTCTCCAGTGTGGGTCATCATGTGGTACTTGAGATCACTCTTTTGTGTGTAAGTTGCATCACATAGATCACACTGGAAAGGCTTCTCTCCAGTGTGGGTCATCATGTGTCGTTTGAGACTAGTCTTTCCTGAGAAAGCTGCATCACACAGGTCACACTGGAAAGGCTTCTCTCCAGTGTGGGTCATCATGTGATTTTTTATATGACTCTTTCCTGAGAAAGCTGCATCACACAGGTCACATTGAAAAGGTTTCTCTCCAGTGTGGGTCATCATGTGGCACTTGAGATGACTCTTTCGTGTGAAAGTTGCATCACACAGATCACACTGGAAAGGCTTCTCTCCAGTGTGGGTCACCACGTGTTGTTTAAGACTACTCTTTGTCGAGAAAACTGCATCACACAGGTCACATTGAAAAGGTTTCTCTCTAGTGTGGGTCATCATGTGGTACTTGAGATGACTCTTTCGTGTGAAAGTTGCATCACACAGATCACACTGGAAAGGCTTCTCTCCAGTGTGGGTCACCACGTGTCGTTTAAGACTACTCTTTGTCGAGAAAACTGCATCACACAGGTCACATTGAAAAGGTTTCTCTCTAGTGTGGGTCATCATGTGGCACTTGAGATGACTCTTTCGTGTGAAAGTTGCATCACACAGATCACACTGGAAAGGCTTCTCTCCAGTGTGGGTCACCACGTGTCGTTTAAGACTACTCTTTGTCGAGAAAACTGCATCACACAGGTCACATTGAAAAGGTTTCTCTCTAGTGTGGGTCATCGTGTGATATTTAAGATGACTCATGAGATAGGTGTGCCACGGATGACACAAGATTATATTTATATGACGAATATAGGGAATCTTCGGATATCTTTTCCCAGGAATTGTTGATAGCTACTCTCATCCTGAAAGTAAATATGTAATAAGTTTGACAACTAAGTTTTTGAGAGAATGTAATAGGAGTGACACCAAGGAATACAAGTAGAGTGGGGCATTAACCAAAATGAAATCAGGGAAGGGAATAACCATTTCGTATCAAAAAGGTTAAATGAAGAAGAAAGAAATGGAAGGTTGAACAAATGCTAGATAATATGGGGTAGTCAAAATTATTCAGGAAACGATAAAGCGAAAGACTGAACAAATAATGCAAAGAGATAGAGCCCACAAGAAAAAGAAATCAATGTATGATACAGGATACAACACCACAGCTGGAAACAAGAAATATTTGCAAAATCTTTTGCAGAGGACCACTACACACACACATCAATCAAGGATTTCAAAAACCAACGTTGGAGAGATTCATGAGATTCTGATATTCATTTTTACAATAAATCACTTGTTTTCAATTTTTCAAAGAAACCCCCACCCTCTCCGTGATAAGTAAATTACTTACAGGTTAGGTTAGATTCCCCCCTCACTTTCATCAGATACAGAGACAAGGTGCACAGTGGGAGTAGCCCCATAGCAATCTTGTAAATCAACACAATATTTCATTTTCAAGGTTATGGTGAATGGTACTATTTTTTAAACATTACGATATTAAGATTACTTGCTAATATTTTTGGAGTATCATGAAAATATACAAATACATTAACCAAAGTGCAACAAATTAAGATAACAAACAATTCATACCAAAGAAGATTAAAAAGAAAAGAATGAGAAAAAAATGGACCATTGAACAAATGTAAAAAATACGAAGAACCACAGAAACTGGATAAAGGAGTGAAAAGGTAATGAAAATTGATAGATAAGAAGTCACAAGAGTGGGTGAATAGATATTACAGAAAGAATAAGGGGGAAATTGGAGTATGATGGACACAATAACACAGATAACTGGACTTATTATTTTTTTTTCAGAGGTCAACCACCCGATAATCGAAGATGCCAGGAATGAATATGTCATTCTTGTAAATCCTTTATTGGTTTCCATTTGTCAGGGAACACCTCCGATCCCGCCCCTACACATACACCAATCACGGATGTCATAAATCAACATTTGCGAGATTTATGATAATCTAATACTGTATTGGTTTCTACAGCACATTACTTGTTTTCCATTTTGGAGGGAAACAAGTGAAATTTCACACTAATACCACCAGAATCCTATAAATAGAAATATAAAATATTGATTTATGACATCTTTGAGTGAGAAGTATGATTTCTGATCAATATATCCTAACCTGCCCTTACCTACAACTACGTTGGGTTAGTTTCACCCCTCACTTCCATCAATTACTATAACAAGGCCCACAAAGGAATCAGCTTGTTGATATATAGTTCAGTGAAAACAACCACTTCAAATGAATCATGTGTGATCTGTATAGATATTTGTACTGTGTAGCAATTCTACTTGTAAATCAACATGGAGTTGCTAACCATAAACCTATCCTAGCATAACCTAACCAAACCTAATGTAACGTAACCTAACCAAACCTAAGCTAACCTAACCTAACCAAACTTAACCTAACCTAACGTAATGTAACCAAACGTAACATAAGTTAATATAACGTATCGTAGCCTAACCTAGCATAATGTAACGATACGTTAGTTTATGGTTAGCAACTCCTGCGCGGGTGGAGCGGCCTTCGCTAAATGTTAGGTTACATTATGTTAGTTTACGTTGGGTTAGGTTACGCTAGGTTAGGTTACGTTATGTTAAGTTAAGTTTGGTCAGGTTAGCTTAGGTTTGGTTAGGTTACGTTATGTTAGGTCACAATAGGTTTGGTTAGGATAGGTTAGGTTATGTTAGGATAGGTTAGTTTACGGTTAGCAACTCCTGCACGTGTGGAGTGGCCTTCGCTAAATGTAGCTGATATAGTGATAAATATTTCGAATCGTTGGTAGCTTGGTAAACAAAGATGGGTACTGCTCGCGTTAGCCGACCACACTCCGGACCTCAAAGGTGATTTTTTTTTCTTAGATGTTTTTTAAGTGTTCCTGTTCATTTCATACTTGTTTTGCAATGTGCATTACTCGATCTATTAGTGCTCCTCACCCAAAAACCCCGATTTCCCACAGGTCCCCCCAGATCGTTGGGGAGATGTAAGCATAAGTGCATAACTTCAATAATTCATTACTTGAAAAGTACGCTTTTGCGACGGAAATGATGTACACCATTGTTCATATCACAACATTTCTCACCAGAAACACATAAGCCACATACCAAAATCGTTGGTTAGGTGAAACTATAAATTGTCCCTAATCCCTCACCTACCAAAAAAAAAAAAAAAAAAAAAAAAAAAAAAAAAAAAAAAAAAAAAAAAAAAAAAAAAAAAATGCATGGTAGGTGCGATTTGTTGAGTTACGATTATTTACAACATATTCATGTCAGTACATCATGACAACAATATGAAGCATTTTTTTCTGGGGGGGGAGGGGTAGGTTATGGTGAATCACTGCTCCTGGAACCTTCCGATATAAATTACAAATATTGAGTGAAGCTATGGTTCTTTCTGTGACATTTCACGGCATGCATTTGAAGTATTCCACTCCCAAATAATGTATGATACTCCTACAATCCGCATCCATCGCAATGAAAAGAAGTTGCCAAGAATATATTACCCCAAGAAACGTATCCCCGAATTTGTTGCTTAGTATCTATGGTCGTTGCATGCGAGAATGTAAACAATAGATGAGTTTCGACAAGAGTTCATTCTGACTACCAAATTGGAAGTGCCCATATTCGACCAGAACTAACATGAAACCTAACTGCAACATCAAGTGATGAACAGACAAGGAAAATAACCTCCACCATACAATAAATGCATGACATGTTCACGATTGTTGAGCACTTATTACCTGCGTGCATGTTGTGCTTCTAAATTCTATGCCACTTCTGGATATCAAAGATGTCCTAGGAATCTCAAAGATTCTTTTTAGTATATACTAAGTAACTGCTCATACCTTAAAGCATATATTTGTATTCAATTGATACGAAATGACTTGTCTCTGGTCCCCTTAACCCCCTACGTATGTTGTCTGTGTAACTTGGCGTAGGATAACAATAATGAGGACCACAATGGAAATAAGCGTACATGTTTTTTGTGTTATCCTCGGCAATTTGGTAATTATTATTTCGAACCACGTGTTCTTGTTTTGTTTTTTTTTGCACTTCATGTATATTGATTCTTTGCCAAATAAATTTACTTACTTATAACTTGTAGAAGACGAAGTGGCGGCTCGCCAAGATGAATGTAAACAAATAACATAGGAGTACATCGCCTAGCATGTAACGTCACAATTTTTACTTAGTTTTCTTAGTAGAATTCAGAGGGTCTTCCTCATAGCTGTAGTGGTCCACCGCTACTTCCAGTCCGGGAATCTCTTTTTTGTAGGTTGATCTGGTCTGGAATGGAATTTGAGGCTGCTCTGCAATGAGCTGTGTATCCAGGTACGGGAGGCTCGTCTGCCAGTGACTTCAGATATTTATCTAGGTGTTGTTTAAAGTTTGTGACTGGGCAGTTTTTTCTCTCTCTTATATGTTTTGGTAGGCTATTGAAGATTCTGGGACCATTATATGTGAAGCTGGAGGCCAATAGGATCCTGATTCTGTATGGGGCAGATGTAGGCAGTGTTTTCTTTTCACACATGCAACCATTTCTGCTGTTGTGTATTTCTAGTAGAGACAATGTAGTAGGGTCAGGTACCTGTTTCTCCATTATTTTCCACATACATATGGCCCTGTATCTCTTCTTCTTTGTTGAGAGTATAGGCCTATTTTTTTCAGGCGGTTCCAATAATTGAGGCCCTGCATGCCTTTGATTTGCCTTGCGAAATGCCTTTGGACAGACTTTAGTTCCTGTATTTCTGCCCTTTTGTGTGGTGACCAGGGTTGGCTACAATAGTCGAGTACTGGTTGTATAAGTGCCTTCCAGAGTGCTAACATTAGCTGTTCATCTCTTGATTTGAAGGTCCTAAGTACCCATCCAGCCATTTGTCTGGCTTTACTAGTAATTTTGAAGATGTGGTTTCTGTAGGTGGCCTCTTCATTGAGGTGAATTCCAAGGCACTTTACAACCGGACTCGAGGATATATTTGTGCCTCCTCTGGTATGGATTGTGGTGGAACTTTTTAGGTCAGAATTTGGGCCACATCTTAGTATTTCAAACTTCTCCATATTGAAATGCATGTTGTTAAGTTCAGCCCATTCTGAGATTTTGTCCAGGTTGTCTTGCAATGGGTAAAGTAATTTTTCTAGCCCACCCATTCCCTTTCATAAATTGTCGATTCCAACATGGTAATGTTCATATTTCTATTAAAATAAGGGTATATAAGAGTGGATTTCCGAGCGGATAAGTGACAAAATACCATGTGATTGTTCAAATTGGGTTAAAAACATGAGATATGACAGAATGATGTTAGACGAGAGTCCCAATCTTATGAAGAGTTTCAGATAAGGGACCATCTCGAATTCTGCCCATTAAGAGACTGGCAGTCTTTTTTCCAACATGGCCGGCATGGCTGGACATTATCTTCAGCATTACATGTTTCAACTGGTTTAATGCTTGTACGCTTATAAACTGTTTACTGTAGCAGTGAAAGGTATCTAACAGAGTTGCTCATTACTAAGTTAATGTTAAAAATATAAAAATATAGCATTTTATGGGATATTTGTGGTGAAATTAAAATTATCGCCTTCTTACTTGAATTACAGGGTGTATACACCAAGTATTCATGTTTTCTTTGCCTATGGGACAGTCGGGCTGATAATGAACACTACTAGAAATAGGAGTTGCCCCCTCGAGATGGCTTGCAGCCAGGAAACTCGATGTTATTAGACAGCCTCTTGTAGACCTTACCAAAGTGTTGATATACCTACTTCATATAAAGCTTGGTTTGGTCAGTTTGTAAAAGCATTAGTTCATGGTAGAAGAGCATTTCAAGAGATTCGTCTACTCTTTCCAAAACTATCAGAGTTCAAAGTTTAGTGTGGTATATTTACTAGTCCGCAAGTAAGGAGAATGTTGAAGTCAATACACCTTTGAAATTGCAATGAGTACTGTCGAAAGAGAGTCGTGGCATGCATTTCGAGGTAGAGCTCGTGGATTCCCTGGAACAATAAGGAGGGCTGCGGCCTGAAAGTTGGAAAGGAAATACAGTGTGTATGGGAAAGAGAGGGACGACACTCCTTGTGTATTTGTTAGGAGTAGTTAAGCTAGCTAGGATAGTTTCTTTTTCCTTGTTTAGTTTGATTTCAGTTTACTTAACTACTAGGTTGGTCTGATGCAGTGTATACTGGTTGTGGCGGTAATGTCTGGGTTCTTGGTACTCTCTGGCCACCATGCATGGGGCTGTACTCTTTCTTGTCGTTCGCTTCCTTCCGGATGCTCTGGGGGTAGTGGGGTCTTCAAATATTTATCCTAGGTTTGATCCCACATACGGTGGTGTGTGGTGTTGAGAGGTTGTGTGTTGCTTATTTTGTGGATTTCTTCAATTGTTTCGTAAAACGGTGGGGTTTAGCCACTGGCAAAGCTGAGGGCGGCACAGACAAAAACCAAGTAAACAAAAACCCAACAGACAAAAACCCAGTGCTCCAAACGGACAAAAACCCAGCAGAGGCAGGACAAAACCCTAGCAGACAAAAATCCAGTGCTCCAAACGGACAAAGCACCAGCAGAAGTAGGACAATACCCCAGCATTACAAAACCCCAGCAGATTTAGATTGACACAACTTTGGTGCTATATGGTATTTTTCAACTGAGTTTAATACCAGTAAAAAGTAACTTAGCAGTGTCTCTTGTTGTTAGTTTGGGGTGAATTCATACCCACCATAGTGACACTCTAATGAGGTGTGAGTACCAGGGTAACATTCATTTTGGTTTATTTTATTTATTTTTTATTTTTGCTCACCCACAAATATGCTTAACATTACTGGGGTTTTAAAATTCCTGCCCTGCTGTGGTTAAGTATCCAAACTGAGGCAGGTGTCGATTCGCTCAACAAATGACAGCTGAGGCACTGCGCACCTAACAGTCAACATTTGAATAGTGTCCTCTCAGAGGTGTTACCCTGAGATGTGTGAATGATATGGCTATATCAACTCTTATGCCGGATGGGCTAACCAGTAATCCAACAGTCCAAGAAAAAGCATGGAGGTGATACAGAACAACAAAGGCGGTCTGAAGATTTGTTCTGAAGGCTATGTCTACACAAAGAAGACCAAGTCAAAAAGCACTATCCGGTGGGAATGTTCACAGCGAGCAGCATATTCATGTAAAGGTGCAATCAGTACAAACCTCACTATGGACTCAACTTTGAACTTCAGAGAGCATAATCATGAACCGAATCCTAATGCTGCTTGAGTTGCAAAACTACGGTCGCAGATCAAATCAGATGCGAAAATGAAAAAGGGGAAGGGAGTCCAAGTGTATGCTGAAGCTATGCTTGGAGCAACAGATGAAGTCCGTACCATGGTTGGGAAACCAGAATCAATTAAGCGGGATATAAGACGCCAAAGGCAAGGAGTCAGACCTGTGGAACCTCCCTCACTAAAGGAACTAATCCTAGAGGGAAGTTGGACAACAACTGGTGGAGATAACTCAAAGCCTTTCCTGATTCATGACAGTGGGGTTCGATACTGCCAACAGATTACTCGTATTTGCATCTAAAAAAGGTCTGGGACTGTTGGGCAGGTCTCCACGATGGCATATGGATGGTACATACTCAATGGCACCAAATATTGCTAAGCAGGTTTATGTCATCCTTATAGTTTAGAGGGAACCAGTTCTGACATAATTGTAGGGACAAAATTAAGGGTTCCACTATTACCAAACAGTGTTGGACATGGATTGTAATCACTGCCTTAGAAATAGAGAGGAGAAACAAGGCTTTCATTACAGGAGATGCTGAAGGATGGAGGAAACGTGGTACTTATGGGAGATTTTAACGGCAAAGAAGTTTGTTAGGAAGAGATGATAGTGAAAGGTTTAGAGGATCGACGGGGAAATTTATTACTTGACATGACTATAGAGCATGCACTGACACAGTGGGTAAAGTAAATACCAGATTGAGAAATAATGAAGAACAGTTGAGACTAGATTTATTTACGTCAGAACCTGAAATTGTGGAAAAATTGAGTACAAGACACCAATTGGGAAGAGTGACCATATATTACTTGAGTTAGAACTAAAGGAGGAAATATATAGAGATGAAAATGAAAAATGCAGAAAAGAGACTGATGCATAGTAAAACGGTTAGTTAAGCGGATTGGGAAAAAATCAACAATGTAGAAACACAAGTGGAAAAAAATGGATGATTTTGATGGAAATCTATAAAGCAGGAGTGGATGAATATGTCCCAAAGCAAAAAACAGAAAAAGGTGTATAATTAGTGCTGGTTTGATAAAAGGTGCAACGAACCAAAAGATAGAAGAGATGAATATGGGAAAATATAAAAAACAAAGAAAAAAAAAGGTGGCAAATATATATGAAAGGCATGACTATGTTAAAATACACATGAAGGAAAAAATAAAATATGAAAAGGACATAACAGGAAAATGTAAGGATAAACCCGAGTTATTACATAAATGTGTGAACGGTAGATAAAAAACAAACAGGAAATAGTGAAACACCACGAACAAGCTATTCTTGGCACAAAAAATAACGTAGTAAATGAATAGAATAAACTTCTTGCAGAGGCAGTGCAATGCAGTTCAGCTCGAAGCTTTAAGAATCATTTAGGTAAATATCTAAGCAAGATGCTGTAGTGATTGACATTTATTTCATATTTTGTTATCCTGTCTGATTCTTATTTGCTTGATTCACATTATTAGTTATATGTCAATTTATTATTTACTACTTACCAGTTTTTTATTCAACTATACCTATGCATCTTTTATTACCTATAATAGTGTGTTTTTATTAATCGTTATTACTTTTTTCCACATCCGACCTAGTTACGGACCAAAAGGTCTCCTGTCGACATGCTCTGCCTTTGTAATCCTTTGTCATGGAGATGTCATATTTATTTCAGAAATGATCAGACCATGAAATTCTGTCTCAAGAGGTACTAAAGAAGAACAAGCACAATCAAATCTACTAGACTCCAGAAATTCTTCCTGCTACAAACAATAACAAAGTTCAGTAAATAAATTGTATTTCTTCTTCATTAGAAATGAACAATGCATCATATGTCTTGTATCACTCTTGGAAAGACTTAATTGAAGTCTGGGAGTTGTGTCTCACAGGATAAATTGAACACTGCTGAATATATGAAGATATATTTACAGTAATACAGATTACAAATAACTTTGGCGTATGCTGTACTCTGAACTACTTTACATAATACTAAGGTAAACGGAACTGTATCCGTCATGATGTACAGATATCTGTATCCACCAGTTGCACAATTTTCTAATATCTTTGACATTTTCCCTAACTGCAAAAACATTCATGCACTTCATGGAACCCTTAAGAATTTTGAAAAAAACGAACAAGCAAAAATGCAATTATGAAATAGGCCAAAGGTCACTCAAATAACTTCACAACTGAAAGTAAATCAATTACGATTTCAACTGACACTATGCACGTGACGATCCATCAACCAAATTGGTTTATAACACTGAATCAGTGCTTAATAGCTGACAGTACCATCATACAGGAAAGTTATATCACTCAGGTCACACTGGAACGAGCAAAAGTGCAATTACACAATAGGCCAAATGTCACTCAAATAACTTCACAACTGAGAGTAAATCAACTAAGATTTCAACTGATAGTATGCACGTGATAACCCATCAACCCAACTGGTTTATTACAGTGCATCAGTACTTAATAGCTGCAAGTACCATCATACAGGAAAGTTATATCACTCAGGTCACACTGGAAAGGCCTCTTACCAGCATAGGTCATCATGCAACACACGACATCAACTTTTCGTGAGGAAGTGCGAGTCATTACATGACGTTTGATATAAGTCCTACGTGTGCAAGCTGAAAAGGCTTCTCTCCAGTGTGGGTCGCCACATGACGTCTAAGTTTACTTGGTTCTGAGAAAGTTGCACCACACAGGTCACACTTGAAAGGCTTCTCTCCACTGTGGGTCACCACATGTCGTTTGAGATTACCCTTTTGTAAGAAAGCTGCATCGCAGAGGTCACACTTGAAAGGCTTCTCTCCAGTGTGGGTCACGACGTGTTGTTTGAGATTACTCTTTTGTGAGAAAGCTGCATCGCACAGGTCACATTTGAAAGGCTTCTCTCCAGTGTGGGTCATTATGTGATATTTGAGATGACTCTTTTGTGTAAAAGCTGCATCACACAGGTCACACTGGAAAGGCTTCTCTCCTGTGTGGATCATCATGTGTCTTCTGAAATCATTCTTTCGTGAGAAAGACGCATCGCACATGCCACACTGGAAATGCTTCTCTCTGTGTCGTGTAATTTCACCCTTTGTTACGAAAGCTACATCGCACAGGTCACACTTGAAGGGCTTCTCTCCAGCGTGAGTCATCAGGTGTCGTTGGAGATAAACCTTTCGTGTAAAAGCCGCATCACACAGGCCACACTGGAAAGGCTTCTCTCCGGTGTGGGTCACCACGTGTCGTTTGAGAACACCCTTTCCTGAGAAAGCTGCATCACACAGGTCACACTTGAAAGGCTTCTCTCCGCTATGGGTCATCATGTGTAGTTTAAGATGACTCTTTCCTGAGAAAGCTGCATCACACAGGTCACACTTGAAAGGCTTCTCTCCAGTGTGGGTCATTACGTGATTTTTGAGACCAGTCTTTCGTGAAAAAGCTGCATTACACATGTCACACTTGTAAAGTTTCTCCGCACTATGGGTCATCACGTGATATTTGAGAGCGCTCTTTCGTGAAAAAGCTGCATCACACAGGTCACACTTGAACGGCTTATCTCCAATGTGGGTCCTTATGTGATGTTTAAGAGGACCCTTTCCTGAGAAAGTTGCATCACACAGGTCACACTTGATGAGCATCTCTCCTGTGTGGGTCATCATGTGTTGTTTGAGATCATTCTTTTGTGAGAAAGTCGCATCGCAGAAGTCACATTGGGAAGACTTCTTTCCAGTGTGGGTAACTATGTGTTGTTTGAGATCACTTTTTGCTACGAAAGCTGCATCGCACTGGTCACACTTGAAGGGCTTCTCTCCAGTGTGGGTCATCATGTGATACTTGAGATGACTCTTTTGTGTGAAAGTTGCATCACATAGATCACACTGGAAAGGCTTCTCTCCAGTGTGGGTCATCATGTGGCACTTGAGATGACTCTTTCGTGTGAAAGTTGCATCACACAGATCACACTGGAAAGGCTTCTCTCCAGTGTGGGTCACCACGTGTTGTTTAAGATTACTCTTTGTCGAGAAAACTGCATCACACAGGTCACATTGAAAAGGTTTCTTTCTTGTATGGGTCATCGTGTGATATCTAAGATGACTCGAGGGATAGGTGTGCCACGGATGACACAAGATTATATCTATATGACGAATATAGGGAATCTTCAGATACCTTTTCCCAGGAACTGTTGATAGCTACTCTCATCCTGAAAGTAAATGCTTAATAAGTTTGACAACTAAGTTTTTGAGAGAATGCAATAGGAGGGACACCAAGTAATACAACTACAGTGGGGCATTAACCAAAATGAAATCAGGGAAGGGAATAAACATTTCGTAACAAGAAGTTTAAAGGAAGAAGAAAGAAATGGTAAGGTAGAACAAATACTAAAAAATATGGAGTAGTCAAAATTATTCAGGAAATAATAAAGTGAAAGACTGAATAAATAATGCAAAGAGATAGAGCCCACAAGAAAAAGAAATCAATGTATGATATAGGATACAACACCACAGCTGGAAACAAGAAATTCTTGCAAACATTTTTGCAGAGGACCACTACACACACACACATCAATCAAGGATTTTAAAAATCAACGTTGAAGAGATTCATGAGATTCTGATATTCATTTTTACAATAAATCACTAGTTTTCCGTTTTTCGAAGAACCCCGCACCCTCTGCGTGATAACTAATTTACTTATAGGTTAGGTGAGATTCACCCCTCACTTTCATCAAATACAAAGACAAGGTGCACAGTGGGAGTAGCCCTGTAGTAATCTTGTAAATCAACACAATATTTCATTTTCAAGGTTATGGTGAATGGCACTACTTTTTTTTAACATTACGATATAAAGTTTATTACTTCCTAATATTTTTGGAGTATCATGAAAATATACAAATACATTCACCAAAGTGCAACAAATTAAGATAACAAACAATTCATACCAAAGATTAAAAAAAGAATGAGAAAAGATGGACAATTGGACAAATGTAAAAATCATGAAGAACCACAGAAACTGGAAAAGGAGTGAAAAGGTAATGAAAAATGATAGATAAGAAGCCACAGGAGTGGATGAATAAATATGACAAACAGAAAGAATAAAGGGGGAAATCGGAGTATGATGGACACAATAACACTGATAACTGGACTTATTCTATTTATCTTTTTTTTCAGAGGTCAACCACCCAATAATTGAAGATGCCAGGAATCAATATGTGATTCTTGTAAAAACTTTATTGGTTTCCACTTGTCAGGGAATACCTCAGATCCCACCTTTACACACACACACACACACACCAATCACGGATGTCATAAATCAATATTTGAGAGATTTACGATAATCTAATACTGTATTGGTTTCTAAAGCAAATCACTTATTTTCCATTTTGGGGGAAAATGAGACATATTTCACACTAATACCACCAGAATTCTATACATAAAAATATAAAATATTGATTTATGACATCTTTGAGTGAGAAGTAAATGATTTCTAATCAATATATCCTAACTTGTCCCTACCTACAACTATGTTGGGTTAGATGCAACCCTCACTTCCATCAGTAACAAGGTCCATGAAGGAATCAGCTTGTTGATTTATATTTCAGTGAAGACAACCACTTCAAATAAATTACGTGTGACCTGTGTAAATATCTGTACTGCGCAGCAATCCTATTCGCAAATCAACATATCTAATTTCGTAGTTGACTAGTAGGGTGGCCAGACGTCCTTCTTTAGGCTGAGGACAGTCCTCCTTTTGAGCACTTTGTCCTCCATTCGGCGCAACCTCATGCCGGACGTGCATTTGTTCTCCTTTCTTGGGATGTGACAAAAATAAATGAATAAACAAATAAATAAATAAAAAAAATAATAAAGAATACATACATACATAAACCAACGGCTTTTTCCCCCTTACACAGGGGGTAGCCAAAAAGAAAACGGCAAAGAAACAACTCCCACCCATTCCATCCCCTACATATTACTCTGCTCCCTCCCTCTCACCTTGGCACCTCCTGGATGACGGGTCTTCCCCGCATCCTGTCCACTGATACACAATAACATAACACCATACAATTAAATTATGTGGGAGTACCCAGGACAATGTCAACCTAGGACCTCGGCAACCAAAGTAGACAGGAACTGCACGGGACCAATGTTGTGAACGTGTGATAGCATGATTCACATCTCATATATTGGGCTCCAGTCCTGCCGATGGCCATGGTGCAGTGTGGTTTGGAAATCTATTTATGAGGTTAAGGAGTCTGCCCCCCCCCCCCAAAAAAAAAAAAAAAAAAAAAAAACTCTAACCGGGCCAAAGAGTTTGGATTCATTGCTAAAAGCAGAAACGATGAGTTTTATGCTTTTCATACACTGTCATTGTGATGTGCAGAAAGGAGGTATGGGGAAGAGTGCAGTTGAACAATGCGCAGCCGCAGATATAGACTTAACAGTTGCAGTGCTGGAACCTCATCACTACTATCATTTGTTTCCTCGGCTTGATCATCTCAGGATGACAAAATCACAGCTGCAGAACTTTGTAAAGTGTATCATACTGTAAAACATCGCCAGTCATATAGGAGCATTGACTGTGCAGTGAAAGTTGACAGGTATATAGTGACTCCTCGGTAGCAAAAAGGTGTAACATGTGGAAGAACCATAGCAAAAGCTGTGTGTGAAAATATTTGAGCACCATATTCTGTACAGAAGCACGTGGAATATGTAAAAGAACATGACTTGCACTTTTCAAAAGCAACTGATGCTTCAAACAAAGGTGCAACAATATGTTTCCCAATTCTTTTGAGATACTTTAATTTTGAGGAGGAAGTACTTGACTTTTACACTGATAATGATGAATCATCAAAAGCTATCACAAATCAGTTATAACAGTCTAAGTTACAAGTGTCGGGTCTGGATCTGAATAAAGTGTCGGCATACACAGCTGACAATGCAGCTGTAAACTATGGAAAATACAACAGTGTTTATCAGAAACTGAAACTGACCCAAAACAACATTATTCTTGCTAACTGTTTGACTCAGGTATTGCACAATGCATCAAAATTTGCTGCTGGAAAACTGGACACTGACATTGAAAATATTGTGCTCAAGGTGTACAGCCATTTCAGCATCTAAGCAAGCAGAACACAACAGTTGAACTTCTGCGAATTTGTGGAGTCTGATGAATGCAATCTATTGCGATATATTGTAACTAGATGCCCATCTCTTTTGCCATCAATTGACTGAATACTGAAGTACTGAAAAACACTATAAAGTTATTTTCAGAGCTTAGGAGAAGAGGAATGTCCCAAGGAACTTCTGTGGAAGTGCTTCGGAGATCAAAGAAATGACTCTGAAGTGTCAGAGATGTATTTCCTCTTCCTCATTCACACTCTTACATTATTCTCAGACACTACTGAAGCACTAGAAGCCAAATCATTCAGCATGATTCCAATATATAAGCTAATGACTGACCTGACACACAAGCTCGAGAGGAGAATGAAGGATTTGTATTTTTGGGTATTCAGCAAACACCAAGTTTAGCCAGCTTACTGCAGACGTGGCTAAGAAATGTAAGAAAAACTTCAGTGTTTTCTATGAAAGGGCCAGCAAGTACTTAAGTGACAGATATGACTTTTCTGAAAACAGTTATCACAATAAAGTATCAAAATTGGGCCTGTCAAGTGATGTATCTTTTGGAGAATTCAGTGATGCAGTCAAGACTTGTAACCTTCCAGATATTAATATGGATGATTTCTATGAACAGTATGGGATTGTGGACACAATTATTACTACTCCTGAAATGGTAGATTGCCACAGTGATGAATGCTATCTCAAACTGTCCAGTGAATATAAATCTCAGTTCTCATTCACAAGCCTGAAGAAAGTGAGTGCTTATATATTCTCCTACCATGCAGTAATGCTCACTCGGAGTGAGCTTTTTCAATGATGACATCAGCTTGGAGGAACGAGAGAAACCATTTGGAAGAATGCACAACTGTATACAAAACATTTTTGGCCAACAAGAAACTATTGGAGATGGCCAGTAGAGGGCAGAAGTACAAAAAGAAATAAACCTCCAGGCAATCAAGGTGAGGATACAACTAGGTTTTGTTTGTGTTGTAACTTAGCAAGAAATACAGGTATTTGTTTTTTCTTGGTTTCATTAGAAGTGAAAATATGATTCACTTTCAGCTTTTTGATATATATATATATATATATATATATATATATATATATATATATATATATACATATATATATATATATATATATATATACATTTCAACAACCACAATGCACTTTAATTGTAAGCCATCAAAGGCCAGCATGGAAGTATACGAATGCGGGAAAGTATTTGTACAACAGTGTTGTACAAATACTTTCCCGTGTTTGTATACCGTACTTCCAATTGTACTATCTTAGTGGAGATGGGTTGAACACAAAATTTCATATATGTGTATGTAACTCGAGCATACAAATATATAGGAAATAATGCACTGAACTTATATCTCTCTTGATAGCCTACTTGAAAAGTCACTGTCGCACTTGTCATGAGGATGCCGGGTTCGAGTCCTGGGAAGTACCAAATTTCAATTTCAGCATGCTGGCCTTTGATGGCTTAGAATCAAAGTGCATTGTGGTTGTTAAAATGTATCTCTAATCACTGGGACCCATTCAGTGTTGTACAAATACTTTCCCGTGTTCGTATACTTCCAATTGTACTATCATAGTGGAGATGGGTTGAACGCAAAATTTCATACATGTGTATGTAACTCAAGCATACAAATATATAAGAAATAATGCACTGAACCTATATCTCTCTTGATAGCCTAGTTGGAAAGACACTGTCGCACTTGTCATGAGGATGCTAGCTTCGAGTCTTAGAAACGTATTCCCGAATTTGCTGCTTAGTATTATGGTCGTTGCATGCGAGAATGTAAACAATAGATGAGTTTTGACAAGACTTCATTCTGACTACCAAATTGGAAGTGCCCATATTCGACCAGAACTAACATGAAACCTAACGGCAACATCAAGTGATGAACAGACAAGGAAAATAACCTCCACCATACAATAAATACATGTGCACGATTGTCGAGCATCCTCAGTATTACACTTATTACCTGTACGTAGGTCAACATGAAAATGGAATTCCTGATATTTGAGCTCAAGTAGTTCTCATGGGATGCAAACAGTCGCTATGAGTATAATGCAGTTTGAATGGCCCATCTAGCTGTCCTAGTTCTCGAGATATTGCATTTTGAATGGAATTTGGGCCGAAACGTGCTGTCTGACTAATCACCGATCAAACGTAAACAATGACGGTTTTTACTGACAGGCACAATTTTATATAAAAATTTAGCATATGGTTGCATTATTTGACCTATTTTCTTTAAGATGTGTGATTTCCATGTAATTTGATCTTAGAATTGCGTTTTTATCCTCTGCAAAATTACCCACCACAGCTACGAATACCGTCAAATTACATGAAAATCACACATTTTAAAGAAAATTGTTTGAACAATTCAACTATATGCAAGCTATTACACTAATAACACAATAGTAACAAACTTAATAGTGTAGTTTGATCCATACCACCAGTGATCATAGATAGCGGGCAGGACGAATCGTAACTGTGGTCCGTAATATTACGGAGGATAAAAACGTAACTTCTCTTTGATCAAATTACATGAAAATCACACATTTTAAAGAAAATAGTTCAAATGATTCAACTATACGTCTATTACACTAATAACATAATAGTAAGAAACTTAATAGAGTGAAGTTTGATCCATACCACCAGTTATAGATAAGACGGCGGGATGGATGTTGATGTTGTTATCCGATAATCCGACCCGATAGAAAACAACAACAACAACAACTAATTAGTACCACCGATTTCTCAGCTCTTCCGTAACACGCTGCCTTTATTTTGGTATTAGAATAATCCGCGAGACTAGTAGTGTTCGTTTATTTTGGTTAGTTGCCAAATCTCTGAATTTACTTAGCTCATTTTTTACGCTGAAACATAAACCAATTTTCGATTTACTGCTGAATGCAAGCCGCCATGTTTATCTTTTGTTTTTATGTACCGACATGTAATTGATGATGTAATTTTTTGAAATTTACTACGATCGTAGTAAATACACTCGCATAACATTTGTATGAATGAAATTTCCGGCGGTATGTAAATTTGGCCGTTTGCATGGCGTGCGCATAAAATGACGCGCTATTGTGCTCGTCATCGACGGTGGCGCCTCTGGTGGCGTTTGACCTACCTATTACCTACGTGCATGTCATGATGTGCTTCTAAATTATATGCCACTTCTGGATATCACAGATGTCCTAGGAATCTCAAAGATTCTTTTTAGTATATTTTAAGTAACTGCTCATACCATGAAGGATATATTTGTATTCAATTGATACGAAACGACTGTCTCTGGTCCCCTTAACCCCCTACGTCTGTTGTCTGTGTAACTTAGCGTAGAATAACAATCTAATGAAGACCACAATGGAAATAAGCGTACGTTTTTTTGTGTTATCCTCGGCAATTTTGTGATTATTATTTCGAAATATGTGTTATTGTATTTATTTTTTGCACTTCATGTATATTGATTCTTTGCCAAATAAGTTTACTTACTAATAACTTGTAGAGGACGAAGTGGCGGCCAGCCAAGATGAATGTAAACAAATAACATACGAGTAGAGTTGCCAGATTGGCCTTTTTTAGACCAAAAACCTCAATTTTGGCTTCTTTTTCAAGCATTTGGCCTAAGGATATTCAGTTTGACCTAAATGTTGTGTTTTTTTTTTTTAATGTGGCTTAAATGGATTTTATTTGGCATCGGTAAGCTCATCTGATAATAGTGAGTTGAATACTGAGTTCATTCGCCACCTCCAAAGACAAAACTAATCCAAGTTAAAGTCTACCATATAGTCGAGTGCGCGTATCTTTTCTTTTCTTTTTATTTTGTTACCATTGTGATCCATGCAATTTGTCCCATTTTCTCTTATGGCACAAAGATAAAATTGGACGAATCAGCTGTGTGATATTGATGGCGCACGAGATCCATGTGCAACTTTTGGCGTGATTTTTTGTCTTAACTGTCTGACGTAATTTTAGGCCTTCAATCAATAGTAAGCTATGTTCATAAACAAGCAAGGAGTAGGCTACATTGGTAGGGTACTGAATATAGAAATATATTGTGTTTTGATTAATAAAATTGGTAAAATCATTTTCCATCCCACAAAAGCGTTCGTTCTGGTTGTTTATATTTATGTAGAGTGGAAAAGATCGTTGACATTAAATTTTTATTAGTGTTTTTAGTGATTTTCAAGTGCTTAATTATTTAGGTGCATGCATTTTAGAATAAGAATCAGCCTGCAATCTTCAATAGCCTAAGATGCCGAAGTGGAACTGCAGTTATGATAGTGCCAGGAGGTACAGAGCTGAGTGGGAGAAAAAGTTTATGTTGGTGAAATATGCACCTGATGGCTCTGGTGAGGCGTATTGTAAGTTGTCACTGTAATCTGAACCCCAAAATGTGCTCATTACAAAACCATGAAAAATCGGAGAAACACAAGAAGAAGACAGTACACTAGCACCACCAATCAATTTTCAGTCAACAACACCCAACGATGTCAAACAGGCACAATTGGAACTTGCTGTTGCAGTATGCTGCCATTGCTCAACTTCCTCTGAGGACCACATTGGCGAAATTATATATATATATATATATAAAAAAAAAGAGAAAGGTAGCATCTTAGGAAAAATCAATCTTCTTAGAACTAAATGTAGCAAACTGATTATGGAAGTTGTGTCCCCAACCCTTAAACAAGAACTGAAGAAGGATCTAGGAGAAAAATTTGCCCTTTTAGTAGATGAGTCAACCGATGTTGGGACAGTGAAGTATTTATGCATTGCGATACGTTACTGCAGCAAAAAGGAAAAGAGAATAGTAACAGAGTTTGTTGGTCTTATTCCTGTCAATGACACAACAGGGGAAGCATTATTCAGTCATTAATTAAAGCTGCTGTTACAAATCTAGGTTTAGAACTTGGTAACTGCATTGGTTTTGCAAGTGATGGTGCCTCAGTTATGACTGGAGTTGATAACTCGGTTTGGACCCGAATACAGCAGGAGTCTCCAGATTGTGTGCAAGTAAAATGTATTTGTCACTCTCTAGCACTGTGCGTGAAGCATGCATTTGAGAAGCTGCCTTCATGCTTGGGATTTTTAATTTCAGAAATACCAAAATGGTTTTCCAAGAGTACAGTAAGGAGGGCAGCTTTCAAACAATTGTTTAGCATAATGGACCCAACTGAAGAAAGGAAAGGGACCTCGCTGCCATTTCAGCAAGCTTCTCAGACCAGATGGCTAGCACGCGGGAAAGTAATGTACAGCATCTTGATGAACTGGGAAGAACTTAAGGCATACTTCATGTGTGCTGAGCAGGCTAGTGGAGCTGATGCCAGATATAAGGCACGTATGATTTCTAACATCCTAAATGACCCTATCAACTCTTGGTATTTTCACTGTTTCACACCCATTGTTATGGAATTTGAAGGCGTCTACTCATATTTTCAAGCCACGGATGCCGATCCTCAGAGCATGGAAGGTGAGCTTGCTCAACATCATCATAGTCTACGGGCAAGAGTTTTGAGCCCAGATGAAAGTGAATTAGCTATATCCGAAGTAGATTTTGGAGCTCGCTTTGCCATGGAAGTGGAGAGGTATATCGAGATGCATCAAGTTAGTGGTGAAACGAAAGTTCAAGACGTCAAGGCCCGATGTTACAGCTTTCTCATGGAGGCCATCAAGCAAGTTGAGAAACGTCTGCCTCCTACGAGGAACATATACAAGGGTCTCAGTAGTCTTGACCCATCAAAAATTTGGAGTCAAACAGCAAGGGAGCCATACAAGGATCTACCATTCCCTACCTTACGAACACACAAATCTAATGCCATTGAACAGCAGTACAGGAATGTATTACATGTAAACTAGGTTGAAGAGGCAGTATTTGACAACAAAATACCAGATGACTCTGTTCAGTTCTGGATAGGAGTAGGTAATTGCTATGATACACTAGGTAACAAATCTTTTATAGACCTAGCAACATATGCATTGTCCTGTCTTGTCATACCAGTTAGCAATGCTCTTGTTGAACGCATATTTTCTCATGCTACAATAGTTAAAACAAAATTAAGAAACAGACTGAGTACAAGAACCCTAGATACCATTATTCGCATCAGAACCCATCTGCACTTCAGAGGTTTGTGTTGCAGGAATTTTGTGGTCACACCTGATATGTACCGCTTATTTTCATCTGCAAATATGTATGGAGATGAATATGATGTATGTGATGATGTGATTGACTATGTTTGAACACTGGTTATGTTTCCTTGTTTACCAAAGTCTGGTGCTATAATGCAGAATATAATTTTGACTTATTTTTTGTTGCTCATGAAAAGGATTATATTTTTTATATTGTTTGTGGAAATAATGACCATGAAACTTACATGCTGCAAAAAAAAAAAAAAAAAAATAATAATAATAATAATAATAATAATAATATGATTTGTTTCTCATTAAAAAGGATTATGAAACAAATTATCATACTTTTGACTTATTTTTTACACTGTTTATAAAAAATAAAGAACCATTAATTCATTGTAAGCATATGATCTTTTACTTGGCACCACTGAGCTATTTAGAACATCTAAGTTCGTACGCAGTATAATCATAGGGGGTCCAATATAGCGGCCACTGCATCACCCGTTGCCCAGGCGGAGGACTTACGAACTACGTAGCGCTTGTGTACACAGATCGCCAATCCAGTAAACCACTATAGCTCAGTGCTCAGTACAAATCGTATAGTATTTGGTGAATTGAGAAGTGGAATAATTAAATATTTGGCCTTTTTAATGCATATTTTTGGCCTTTTTCTGGTCAAAATGCAATGGGTGAAGTAATTTTCGTAGTCCTCCCATTCCCTTTCATAAATTGTCGATTCCAACATGGTAATGTTCATATTTCTATTAAAATAAGGGTTTATAAGAGTTGATCTCCGAGTGGATAAGTGACAAAATACCATGTGATTGTTCAAATTGGGTTAAAAGCATGAAATATGACAGAATGACGTTAGACTAGAGTCCCAACCTTAATTAAGAAGAGATTCAGATAAGGGACCATCTTGAACCCTGCCCATAAAGACCCTGGCAGTCTTTTTCCAACATGGCCGGCATGGCTGAACATTATCCTCAGCATTACATGTTTCAAGTGGTTTAATGCTTGTACGCTTATAAACTGTTTACTGTAGTAATGAAAGGTATCTAACAGAGTTGCTCATTACTAAGTTAATGTTAAAAATATGAAAATATAGCATTTCATGGGATACTTGTGGTGAATTTAAAATTATCGCCTTCTTACTTGGGTTACAGGGTGTATACACCAAGTATTCATGTTTTCTTTGCCTATGGGGTAGTCGGGTTGATAATGAACACTACTAGAAAGTGGAGTTGCCCCCTCGAGATGGCTTGCAGCCAGGAAAACTCAATGTTCTTAGCCTCTTGTAGACCTTACCAAAGTGTTGCTATACTCACTTCATATAAAGCTTGGTTTGATCAAACAGTTTGTAAAATCATTAGTTCAAGGTAGACAAGCATTTCAAGAGATTCGTCTACTCTTTCCAAAAATATCAGAAACCAAAGTTAAGGGTGGTATATTTACTAGTCCACAAGTAAGGAGAGTGTTGAAGTCAATGCAACTTGATAATGCAATGAGTACTGTCGAAAGCGAGTCGTGGTGTGAATTTCAAGGTATAGTTAATGGATTCCTTGCTAATAATAAAGACCCAAGCCACAAGCCGCTTGATGTAGCACAAATTTTGGAAAGCTATAAGAACTTAGGATGTAGAATGTCATTAAAGGTGCACTTTTTGCATTCACATTTGGAATGTTTCGTGAAAACTTGGAAGGAGTGACTGAAAAGCATGGCGAGAAGTTCCATTAGGACATTGCTGCAATAGAGAAAAGATACCAAGGACGATGAGACACTGCTATGATGGGAGGCTATGGTTACTGGTGCGTAAAGATCAAGGAGTTCACAGTAAGAAGTCACGCTCATCAATGCATTTCTAGTGGGCTCTTCCGTATGATATGCTTATATATCTACATTCTTTCATTATTTTTAAAAGGAAATACAAGGATAAAACATCAGCTACAATTTATAGACAATGGGAATATGCTAAATATAGTGTACTATAGTTTAATATGGTTTGCTTTGTATATAAGACATTAATTATATTTTGAAATATTTATTATATGTAATTTTCAATTGCATTTCTAAAATCAGAAGAGAAAAACAACCTTAGTAACAATAAAGACATTTAAAGAAACAAAACTAGTGTTACCCAGTGTAATTGGTCTCACCAATTAAGGCTTTGATTTAGTCTAACATTACTTTGAATCTTCTCAGTTCTGTCGCAATTACTTATGCCTTTTTTCTTCCCTCCCTCTCTCTTTTACTGGGTGAGAGACTAGAAAAGTCGGAAGAGGGCTGCGGCCTGAGAGTTGGAAAGGAAATAGGGGGACGGCACTCCTTGTGTAATCATTGGGAACAGCTAAGCTAGCTAGGATATTTTCTTTTCTACTTGTTCAGTTTAATTTCAGTTTATTTAACTACTAGGTTGGTCTGATATAATGTCTACTGGTTGTGGCGGTAACGTCTGGGTTCTTGGTAGACTCTGTGGCCACCACGCATGGGGCTGTACTCTTTCCTCTTGTCGTTCGTTTCCTTTCGGATGCTCTGGGGTAGTGGGGTCTTCAAGTAATTTGTCCCAGGTTTGATTCCACATACGGTGGTGTGTGATGTTGAGAGGTTCTACGTTGATTTTCTTGTGGATATCTTCGATTGTTTCATGGAATGGTGGGGTTTGGCCACTGGCAAAGTTGAGGGCTGCACTGCGGGAAAAAGAAAGAAAAAAAAAAAAAGGGCAAAAACCCAGTGCTCCAAACGGACAAAACTCCAGCATTATAAAACCCCAGTGGATTTAGATTGACACAACTTTGGTATATACATACACATACCAACGGGTTTTTCCCCCTTACACGGGGGGTAGCCAAAAAGAAAAAGGCAGAGAAACCACTCCCACCCATTCCATTTCCTATATATTCCACTCCCCTCCAACCTCCTCCCTCCCTCTTATCCTGGCACCTCATGGATGACGGGTAATCCCTGCATCCTGTCCACTGCCCTAAGTCAGAAGCAGTGTCGCAAGACACAGCACATCCACAGCAAGGCCGCTTCATAAATTTGGCGACCCCCCTCTCTGCCTCCCCCCCATGCAGAAACGGAGAAGACGGGGGAAATCCCTTCGGGCTGCGTCAATTTGTTCTCATACATACTTCCTCACTCCCCATCCCCCACCCGCTCCCAATCATGCATCACAGCATCATCCATACACAACCCTTCTCCATTCACCCCTATCTTCTGTCCTCTCCCGCCCTTCCTCAACAGACATTCCTGTCTTTTGTAATGCCCCTTTCACCCCATCCATCCATCTCATCCTAGGACGCCCCCTCATATTCACTCCTTTCACCTCTGCCTTCCACACCTCTTTTGCTAATATTTCTTCACTCATTCTTTCCAGTTGTCCAAACCATCCTAATACTCTTTCATCAATCCCATCTCCCAACTCCCTTTCCACCCGTTCTTCTCCTCACTTCCTCATTTCTCACTCTATCTAGCCTAGTAACCCCTATCATATTTCTCAGACATTTCATCTCTAACACATTCAAACTCCTGTTTCATATTTCTGCCCCATACAGTGCTGTTGGCACAATCACTCCTTCATATAACCTCCTATTTCTCATTACATTCCAATCCACCAAGGCATTTACTCGCTTCTCTCAATCTATATTCTACTTCCACCCCCACTCCTCCCTTTCCTGCTACATTCGCACCCAAGTATCTAAAACTATCAACTTCCTCCAGTCTTTCACCCTTAATGCTCACCTCCAGCCCGCTGTCACTCTCTCCCCTTGTACATCTCATCACCTTACTTTTGCCCACATTTATCTTCAGCTTTCTTCTTTCACACACCTTCTCAAACTCTGTCACTAACTTCCTCAATCCCTCCTCTGATCCTGCTACAAGTGCAGTGTCGTCTGGAAACAACAACTGTCTTGTTAGTTGTTCACAGTGTGAGTTAAACACTACGCGAACTGTTCCTCAGTTTATTTGGACAGCACAGCAGCACAGGAGATGAATACTTAAATTCTACACTCACACGAAGTACTTGTCTTTCTCAGCTTGCTCGCTCAATCTGACTCATATGAGTCTCTTCTAGCTTGAGCATGGCGATCGTGATGGTTGTGTTCATCCCGTTTTCTCTGATTAATTATTTGCACACTAATATATACATACATCCAAATCTCAGTTATACAATAATTTAAATTTAATAGTATTAATAATCTATATCCCATTCATTCAACTTTCGCATTACAAATAAAATGATGATTAATCATGTAAACAGAAGTGGCAATTAGTAAAGTTCTGGAACATTCATGCTGGCTATACGTACGAACATGCACACAGTGACGCATCACTTTTCGTTGTACATATACACATAATGCTTAATAAAATTAAATACAATAGGTTTATTTCCCACTTTTCTATATTTTCTTTTACCATCTCCATCCCCTGACCCTCTACCCTTGCATTCACCTCTCGCACCACCCAATCCATGTATAGATTGAACAGCCAGGGTGACATAACACATACCTGACAAAGTCCCACCTGTACCCCAAACCATTCACTCTCTCCATTTCTAATCCCAACAAGCTCTACTACTCTCGTAAAAGCTCTTGACTGCTCTTAACAGCTTTCCTCCTATCCCATATATCTGCAGTACCTCCCACAGTGCCTTTCTGTCTACCCTGTCGTAAGCCTTTTCCAGATCCATAAAAGGCTAAAAAAAAATTACATTTTCCTATAGCTTTCTCACATATCTGTCTAACCACAAAAATCTGATCTACACAACCCCTACCTGTCCTAAAACCTCACTGTTCCTCACCAATTACTCCCTCTGTTCCTCTCCTAATCCTCTCAATCAAGACCCTCCCATAAGCCTTCCCAAATACACTCAACAAGCTGATCCCTCTGAAACTACTACACTCACACTTGTCCCCTTTTCCTTTGTAAAGTGGAACTATACAGGCACTCCTTCAGCACTCTACCCTCTTTTTTATAAGCATTAAATAACCTTACCAGCCAGTCCACCATCACTGTACCTCCTTTTTTTTTCAGACATTCCGCATGGCATCAATTCAACCCAGGTGCCTTACCTCCTCTCATCATATTAACAACTGCCTTCACTTCATCTTTCCTTATTTCTCCTCCATTTTCCTCACTCATCACTCTCATTTTCTTAGTGCTACCCATTGCAACTACCTTTCCCTCCCTATCCTCCTTCACATTTAGCAACTCCCTAAAATACTCTGCCTATCTTCCTCTCACTGCCTTCTCTTTCATTATCATCTCTTCATCTGCACCTTTTACCTTTTCTTCTATACTTGATTCACCTCCTCTCAATTTCTTTCCAAAACATTACTTTTAAAATTTTCTGTCATACACTTACCCCATTTCACATCTGCTCTCCTCTTTTGCCTCCTTTATCTTATGCTTTACTTCTCTTCTCTTTACTTTGTACCTCTCATATGATTCCCTCGTCCTAATTTGTAACCAATCTATGAAAGCTCGCTTCTTCTCTTCTACACCCTTCTTTGTTTCTTCATCCCCCACTCACTACCCTTTCTTCTATTTCCTCCCGTCCTCCTTCTTCCACACAACATCTTTGCACACCTTATGACTCCCTCCTTATCTCTTCCTACTATACTCCTGGTTACCTCTATGTAGGCCAATAACGCTCTATCTACCACCCTTCCATCCACCGCCCTCTCCCATGTGTACTAATGCTTGACTTTCTTCCTAAACACCGTATTAGCTATTATCAACTCTTTTTCGAAAAAAGGATATCAGGACAATATAGAATTGGTGCAAATGAAGTAAAGGAAGTGGGATATGTAAAACACCTGGGAGTAATCATCACAAAAAACATGTCTCCTGATAAACAGATAAACAAAATTGTCGGAGAAACCTATAACTTGCTAAGAATAATAAAGGTGGCTTTTACTTAGTTGGACGAAGAAATTGTAAAGAAAATACTAGTCACACTGATAAGGCCAAAGTTAGAGTACGCAGCGACACTATGGTCACCCAGTGCCATAAAGAATATAAGGAAAATTTAGAGAGTCCAGAGGACAGCTACGAAGATGGTACCATCAATTTGAAAATTGCCATATGAACACAGATTGTCAAATCTAGAATTACCGACTCTGGAACTAAGGAGAGAAAGAGGTGACTTGTTGACTACAGAATCACAAGAGGTATCAAAGTCCTTGATAGAGAAGACTTATTATATTGGAATAAGAGAAATACAGGGGAACATGGAAGGAAGCTCATAAGGACAGGTATAGAAGAGACCTGAAAAAGAACAAATTTCCCCACAGAGTTGTGGATGTATGGAGCAAACTAGACGAAACAATAGTGTGTGCAAAAACTATAAACGAATTTAAGAACAAATTAGACATGGTGAGATAGAGACGGGACACCACGAGCATAGCTCCTTTTCCTGCAAGATACAACTAGGTAAACACGCACTCTTTCGTCCAGATACAGTATATATTTCTATGCAACTGGTTACGTCGGTGTGTAAGCTGCCATAGCGTACCTGTATAGCACTGTAGTCAGTGTCGTTATTAACAAATGTGTAAGTGGATTTTAGCATACTGTCTTCAGTATACATGGAAGATCAGGTGGACCAATTTTATCTTCAGTTATTTTGCACAATTTCAATCAGTTTTGTTCTTTAAAACAATCGAAAACTAATCAATTATATTAATGATAAGACACACAGGCTGTTTATATCTAAAATTGTATTTTGGTCTCAAACTGTCTCAAACTGTCCGGAAATAGATTCAGTTTGGAAGTAGGTAGCAACAACTTTGCAAACCGTGTGGTTAATGAATGGAATAAACTTCCTGCACAGGTAGTGCAATGTAGTTCAGTTCGAAGCTTTTAGAATCATTTAGATAAATACCTAAGATGCTGTAATGATTATAATTTATCTTATATTATTTTTGTTTTGTTATCATTTGTCTGTCTGATTTTCATTTATTATTAGTTATATATCAATTTATTATTATTTACTATTTACCTGTTTGTTTATTATTTTAACTATACCTATGCATTTATTTATGTATTTCATTGGTTATTTACATTATTATAGTTTTTATTTATTATTTTATTATTACGATTTTTTTTTTTTTTTTGCATCCGACCTAGATATGGATCAAAAGGTCTCCTGTCGGCATGCTCCGCCTTTGTAATCCTTTCTAATATTATTGTTAGTTTCGTTGACACTAACACTTAGTAAAATTTATCTTCTGTAGACCCCATGCCTTGTCCTTCTCTTCAATTATTTTCCCACCATATCTTCTCTAACAAGTTAATAATGTTCGTGGATGGGATAAGCAAACTGGTCCTAAATCTTCTTGATTTTCTTCTTCCCTAATTCTCTACATCGCTTTTAGATAAGGTACACTAAAGGACTCCCACCTGGGATCCTCTTACACCCAAGCCAAGTCTGCTCCGTCGTCACAATCTAATTCATTCAATAACTTTGAACGTTACAAAAAAGTCAGTAGAACTGTATGAATCATTTTATACTTTGGAGCTGAAATTATTATTATTATTATTATTATTTTATTATTATTATTATTATTATTTTTTTTTTTTTTGTAATTGCAAAAATATTCATGCACTCAATGGAACATTTAAGAATTTTGAAAAAAAGAACACACAAAGCATAATAAACCAAAGGTCACTCAAATAACTTCACAACTAAGAGTAAATCAATTACGATTTCATTTGACAGTATGCACATGATAATCCATGAACCAAATTGGTTTATAACAATGAATCAGTACTTAATAGCTGACAGTACCATCATACAGGAAAGTTATATCACTCAGGTTACACTGGAACAAGCAATTACACAATAGGCCAAAGGTCACTCAAATAACTTCACAACTGTGAGTAAATCAATTAAGATTTCAACTGACAGTTTATAACAGTGGATCAGTACTTAATAGCTGCAAGTACCATCATACAGGAAAGTTATATCGCTCAGGTCACACTGGAAAGGCCTCTCACCAGCATAGGTCATCATGCAACACACGAGATCAACCTTTCGTGAGGAAGTGCGAGTCATTACGTGACGTTTGAAATAAGTCCTCCGTGTGAAAGCTGAAAAGGCTTCTCTCCAGTGTGGGTCGCCACATGACATCTAAGTTTATTTGGTTCTGAGAAAGCTGCATCGCACAGGTCACACTTGAAAGGCTTCTCTCCACTGTGGGTCACTACGTGTCGTTTGAGATTAATCTTTTGTAAGAAAGCTACATCACACAGGTCACATTTGAAAGGCTTCTCTCCAGTGTGGGTCACCACGTGTTGTTTGAGATGACTCTTTTGTGAGAAAGCTGCATCGCACAGGTCACATTTGAACGGCTTCTCTCCAGTGTGGATTGCTATGTGTCGTTTAAGATTACCCTTTATTGAGAAAGCTGCATCACACAGGTCACACTTGAGAGGCTTCTCTCCAGTGTGGGTCATTATGTGATATTTGAGATGACTCTTTTGTGTAAAAGCTGCATCACACAGGTCACACTGGAAAGGCTTCTCTCCTGTGTGGGTCATCATGTGTCGTCTGAAATAATTCTTTTGTGAGAAAGACGCATCACACACGTTACACTGTAAATGCTTCTCTCCGGTGTGTGAAACTCTGTGTCGTGTAAAATCACCCTTTGCTAAGAAAGCTGCATCGCACAGGTCACACTTGAAGGGCTTCTCTCCAGCGTGAGTCATCAGGTGTTGTTTGAGACAATACTTTCGTGAGAAAGCTGCATCACACAGGTCACACTGGAAAGGCCTCTCTCCGGTATGGGTCATCATGTGTCCTTTGAGATTACCCTTTCTTGAGAAAGCTGCATCACATAGGTCACACTTGAAAGGCTTCTCTCCAGTGTGGGTCATCACGTGATATTTGAGAGCACTCTTTTGTGAGAAAGGTGCATCACACAGGTCACACTTGTAAAGTTTCTCCCCACTGTGGGCCATTACGTGATATTTGAGAGCACTCTTTCGTGAATAAGCTGCATTACACAGGTCACACTTGAAAGGCTTCTCTCCAGTGTGGGTCCTTATGTGATATTTAAGAGGACCCTTTCCTGAGAAAGTTGCATCACACAGGTCACACTTGATGGGCATCTCACCTGTGTGGGTCATCATGTGTTGTTTGAGATCATTCTTTCGTGAGAAAGCCGCATCGCAGAGGTCACATTGAGAAGACTTCTCTCCAGTGTGTGTAACTATGTGTTGTTTGAGATGACTCTTTTGTGAGAAAGCTGCATCGCACTGGCCACACTTGAAGGGCTTTTCTCCTGTGTGGGTCATCATGTGATACTTGAGGTAACTCTTTCGTGTGAAAGTTGCATCACACAGATCACACTGGAAAGGCTTCTCTCCAGTGTGGGTCACCGCGTGTCGGTTAAGATTACTTTTAGTCGAGAAAACTGCATCACACAGGTCACATTGAAAAGGTTTCTTTCTAGTGTGGGTCATCGTGTGATATCTAAGATGACTCGAGAGATAGGTGTGCCACGGATGACACAAGATTATATTTATATGACGAATATAGGAAATCTTCAGATACCTTTTCCCAGGAACTGTTGACAGCTACTCTCATCCTGAAAGTGTTTGAGAGAATACAATAGGAGTGACACCAAGTAATACAACTAGAGTGGGGCATTAACTAAAATGAAATCAGGGAAGGGAATAAACATTTCGTAACAAGAAGTTTAAAGGAAGAAGAAATGGAAGGTTGAAAAAATACTAAAACAATATGGTGTAGTCAAAATGATTCAGGAAATAATCAAGCGAAAGACTGCACAAATAATGCAAAGATATAGAGCCCACAAGAAAAACAAATTGATGTATGATATATGATACAACACCACAGCTGGATACAAGAAATATTTGCAAACATTTTTGCAGAGGACCTCTACACACACACACATCAATCAAGGATTTCAAAAATCAACGTTGGAGAGATTCATGAGATTCTGATATTCATTTTTACAATAAATCACTTTTTAAATTTTTCAAAGAACCCTCCCCCCCCCACCCTCTGAGTGATAAGTAAATTACTTATAGGTTAGGTTAGATTCACCCCTCACTTTCATCAAATACAGAGACAAGGTGCACAGTGGGAGTAACCCAACAACAATCTTGTAAATCAACACAATATTTCATTTTCAAGGTTATGGTGAATGGCGCTATTGTTTTTAAACATTACTACATAAAGTTTATTACTTGCTAATATTTTTGGAGTATCACGAAAATATACAAACACATTAACCAAAGTGCAACAAATAAAGATAACAAACAATTCATACCAAAGAAGATTAAAAAGTAAAGAACGAGAAAAAAAAAATGGACGATTGAACAAATGTAAAAAATATGAAGAAGCACAGAAACTGGAAAAGGGAGTAAAAGGTAATGGAAAATGGTAGATGATAAGCTAGAAGAGCGGATGAATAGATATCACAAAAGAAAGAATAAGGTGGGGGGGGGAATCGGAGTATAATGAAGGTTACAATAGCACAAATAACTGGAATTAGAAAGAAAAAAATCTTAGGATTTTTTTTTCAGAGGTCAACCACCCAATAATCGAAGATGCCAGAAATCAATGTGTGACTCTTGTAAATCTTTTATTGGTTTCCATTTGTCACAGATCGCCTCCGATCCCGCTCCCACACACACAAGATTGTCAACTAAACGTGTGCATTTTGGTACAAATAGTACCACAACCCCATCAATAGAACATTAAACTGTTTACGTTTATTATCTTAGAATAAAAATGAATAATGTCATCTACCGAACCTTACCTACCCCTTATCTATAGCTAGGTTTGTTGAGTTATGGTTATCAAGTCAAAACAGACACATATATACATATATGTATGTATATATATATATATATATATATATATATATATATATATATATATATATATATCCACACACAATGACACTGTGACCGCCGTTGTATGTCAAAAAATCGTATCTCAAAACAGTTATTCCCATTTAAATTAAAGGAAATAGAATTAATCCGTTCTTGCGATATGAAATAATTCCCCAAATAACTTAAATTACACAAAACAATCACAACTTATTGATAAATACAAGTAATAACACACACAATGATAAAATAATAAATAACAATGATAAATGTTATTTATCCTATACCACGGAGACAGGTGATAGCGGCGAATGGAGATGTGAGCCAGGATGACAACACATTGCTGCATGCCAGACCTCCCCTGATATCCATCCCTCTGAATCCTCTCTCACACGAAAAGATAGAGTCCACCTGGCCAAAGTGCGGTATGGCCACCACCCAGCCCTTCTAAGCTACCAAAAAATACTGGAAGACCGCATTGTGGACAACTACCCAGGATGTAACACTTCAACCCATACTGTTCAACACCTAATGGAAGACTACATTATACACAATCACGCATGCAAACAACACAACATACTCTCTATAAATGATCTGTGGGAAAATCCCGTTTCGGCCGTGGCATTGCTTGGGGAGACGGAGCTGCTCAGACAGGCAATCTAAGGAACGACAACAACAACAAGGCCCATGGTGGAAGTGGAAACCACTTCAAGTAAATTATGTGCGATCTGTGTGAATATTTGTGCTTCGCAGCAATCTTACTTGTAAATCAATATGATATTTCAATTTCTAGGAGACTAGTACAGTGAAAATTAACAGGGGAATAATAAGGCACAGGAGTGGATCAATAAATATTACATGGAGAAAGAAGCCACAAGAAATTAAAATCAGCATGATGAAAGATACAATAGTAGAGAACACTGGAAATAAGAAATATTGGTAACATTTTTCGCAGCTGTCTCCACCCACTCGATAATCAAGGATGTCAGAAACCAATGATTATTGTGAATTCTATATTGATTTCCATTTGTCAGGAAACGTCTAAGCAACACAACCCCGTTGCAGAGCCACATAATTAGCGAGCAAACGAGTGAATTTTGGCACAAGTAGCACCATGCACCCATAAATAAAATAAGATATTTGCCATTTATCTGATGAGTGAGAAAAAAAATCGACAGAACCTTACCACAAAATTGTTGAGCCAAATATAGCCATTCAAAAAACTATTAAAATGCATTCACTGAAGGAATTACCCTTGGTCTGGCAGCTCAACAATATTGTAGCTATTGTATTAAGCAACAGATGGCATTGGTGTGTGAGACCTCTTCAGTGTAAACAAACCTTCTCAGCATTGCAGCTGCATCACGGTTTCTTCATAACTGTTACCTCATTTCGACTGTGATATAGGTAAGTTATGATTCTTTTTATGCTCTTTTCTATATATTTAGGTGTTGAAGATATAACTGAATATAAGCTGTGTTTGAATTATGATGTTTATTATAAATAACGAGCTGTTTGAATATTGGTCAACAGTTTTGTTGAGTGGCACTCATATGGTAAAATTCATGGGTGGAGGAGCGACTTAACAGAATTGTTGAGTTTGACTGTTGGTCCACAATTTTGTTGAGCTACCCTATTATGGTAAGACATATGGGTAGAAGAGTGTTTCAGAAGTGTTTAGTCATGGATGACTGTCATTTATCTGTTATTCACAATATTTCTTATATCTTCCTCAGATTATACAATGGATCGAGCATTTTTCTATGGGACTAGACACAAGGATCTGCAGCCAGTGGTGCCACATAATCCAGAGTATTCTAATGATGGCCTGGATGATGATGATGATGTTGCTGATCCAGATTTTGATCCTCATAATGATACAATTGAGAGTGAAGACACAAATGATGACCATAACATGCCAGCCCATCAAGAAAGAAGTTCTCCTTCACAGCAGCTAGCCAAACCACGTGCCAAAAGACGTTAAGTAGATAGAGCAAATATTGTTGTAGTGGACCCTAGTCTTGGGCATCCTAGTGAGCCTCTCTCACGAGAGTGACAATGGAGGAAGAGGGATATTGATAACATATATCCAACAGAGACTGAATTCACCAAGCCAGATGATCTCTCTCAAGACACCTTATCAATACTTTTCCCAGTTCTTTACACATGAAATGGTTAGCCACATATCATACCATACAAACTTGTACTCAGTTCAGGTGTTGACTAACAGTATTCAAACAGATGACAATGAAATCCAAAAGTTTCTTGCAGTGTTACTTTACATGGGCATATGTATTTTACCAGCAGCCGATGATTACTGGAGTGTGCTTCTGCGTTACCCCTTAGTTGCCGATATCATGAGCTGTAAAAGATTCAAATGCCTGAAGCGATATGTACTATTCACAGATAACAATAATGCTCAGAACAATGAGGATAAATTTAGTAAGACTAGGCCACTTTTTGAAATATTTTGTGAGCAATGCAAAAAAGTAGAAAGTAGCGCGTTATAAAGGTACACGAGCTGGAAAAGTGAGACAGTTTATGAAAAATAAATCACACAAATGGGGTTTCAAAATCTTTTGTAGGTCAAGCTCTTCTGGTATCATTCATGATCTGCTCTTGTACCAAGGTAACAACACTACCTTTTGTACTGAAGATTTGAATGAAAACAAGAAAATGCTATTGCTTGGGGAAAAAGTTATGTTAGTGTTCAGCAGATCTATTAGTGACCCCAAGTCATCTGTTGTATTTTATGACAACTTTTTCACCAGTTACAAGCTAGTCAAACAGCTAGAATCTAAGATAGGTTTCAAATCCCTTGGTACAGTGAGAGAGAACAGAAATGGGGGTGCACGTCTGATGTCAGATAATGAACTGAAGAAGAAGGGGAGAGGTCAGTATGATTTTAGTTCCTCAGAGAATGTGATTGCTGTTAAATGGCATGACAACAAATATGTAACACTGCTAAGTAATGCAGTAGGAGTTGAACCTGTAGGCTCTGTCAAAAGGTTTGACAATGAAAGTAAATCCAAAGTTGATATCCCTTGTCCCTCCATTGTCCTGGCTTACAACAAACATATGGGGGGGATTGGCCTCTCTGACATGCTAGTGGCTTTGTATAGGACACCACTCAGGTCACACAGGTGGTATCTTCCACTATTTGGCTCAAAATGTGATGTGTTTCATTGCCTAAAGAACAAGCAAATGTGCTTTGTTGAATATCATGAGTAGATTTCTATATATTTTCAACAATACAAATGATATGTATTTTTGTAGAAAAAAGTTTTATTTAATCATGGAACTGTGATCTTTTTTCCTTTAATTTCTTAAAATATAAGGAAAATATATCATTATATCACAAAAATAGCTTTTTTTATTTCTATATCCTAGTGTAGGTAAAAATCATAGTATTTGGAGAAGTTTCCGTAAATGGTCAGCTCAAAAAAATTGTGGAGCCTCTGAGCACAAGATTTTTACGGTAAATGGTTTACTCAACAAAATTTTTGAGCCCCACAGCATGATATCTATTAGGTACACAGAAAAATGTCTTCAGTAAAAGTTGTTATTTACATCTCAAACAAGAACAAAAAGACCTGGAAAAAATGTATTCACCCAAATTCTTCATGTGACCATTAAAGGGTTAAACTACCCCCACCCCATCCTTCTGTCCTATCAACTACAAAAAACAAGGGGCATGGTAGGAGTGGTTTGTTGAGTTATGATTATTTACAATCTGTTCATGCCCATGGCAAACTTACTAGTAAATCACGAATGCAACACAAAGCATTTTTTTAGGTTAGGTTATGATGAATGACTGCTCCTGGAACCTTCCGATGTAAATTACAAATATTTTGTGAAGCTATGGTTCTTTTTGTGACATTTCACTGCATGCATTTGAAGTATTCCAGTCCCAAATGATATATGATACTCCTGCAACCTGCATCCATTACAATGAAAAGAAGCTGTCAAGAAATGTATTCCCTAATTTATGGCTTTGTATCATGCAGTGGATGAGCGTTTTGACAAGACTTCATCCTGCCTACCAAATTGGAAGTTCCCATATTCGATCAGAACTATCATGAAACCAGGTAACATCAAGGGATGAACAGACATGGAAAATAACCTCTACGGCACAATACATGCACACGCTTGACGACCGCCCTTAATAACATTAATTACCTGCGTGTATGTTGTGCTTCTAAATTCTATGTCACTTCTGGATATCACAGATGTCCTAGGAATCTCAAAGATTCTTTTCAGTATATACAAAGTAACTGCTCATACTATAAAGCATCGTTCTATATTCGATTCATACGAAGTGGGCTTGTGGAATACGCAGTGGCGGCCCGCCAAGATGAATGTAAACACATAATTATCGCCCGGCGTCGTCAGAAAGCAATAGATTAAGTGATTTTTCCATCCAACTCCCTTTTAGACATTATATGAAATATTCCAGTCAATTTCACCGTCGTGATGTCCTTATTTCTATTAAAACAAGAGTTTATAAGAGTGGATTTCCGAGCGGATAAGTGACAAAATACCATGCGATTGTTCAAATTGGGTCAAAAGCATGAAATATGACAGAATGTTAGGCTAGACCCTTATGAAGAGTTTCAGATATGGGGCTATCTTGAATTATGCCCAATAAGAGACTGCCAATCATTTTCCAATATGCCCCCAGTAAAGAATATGAATTTGATAAAACTGGACATTACTTAATCATTACACGATTCAAACGGTTTGATGCTTCTACGCTTATGAACTGGTTATTATTATAGCAATGAAATATATCTAACAGAGTTGCTCACTGATAAGTTTATGTTAAATACAAAAATATAATGTCACGGCGAAACGCGACGACATATCAATAAATCAAGACAATATATATTCTTATTAACAATCATTCAGATGCTAGAGACTGCCACACACTTTCCGGAGTAAGCGATCATTTTTCCGCTACTCCGCGTGCCAATGACACAAACCGAAGGATGAGAAGTTGTACGGCCCTGCCGGTTAGTCGTCTGTGGGAACATGGGACCTGGATATACGAGTCCTAGTCCGCTTCCTTCTTGGTTGAAAAGAAACTCGTCTTTTGGTACTTCTTTTATTCTTCCAAAAACTTCCCAAACCGGGAAAGGTGGGATTGGGAACTTGCGTCCCCTTTCAAAAGTACATTTTCCTCCAGGACTGGTTCCCTTTTACAAGGGAAAATTTTGGAGAAAACCTGCTGCATAACTTTGGTTGGCCATCGGCTGTCTACGTGGCTTCCTCTAACATGCCACGTTTGCGTAATCATAAACAAAGAGTTTGTTCTCTATCCCCACTTGTCCGATAGCGAGATTATGGCTTAATTCTTACATAGTAATTTTTTTTTTCATGTTAGCTAACGAATACAGTTCTTTTAATGGATTTTCATAATTAATTTCAATCATTACAATACTTAATTAAAAATGTTAGAGCTGGATGATGAATCAATTTCTAAGTATTTCCAATTTTTCAAAGGGGTAGCTTTGACAATAACATGTTATGGGATGTTTGTGGTGATTTTAAAATGATCGCCTTACTTGGATTACAGGGTGTATACACCAAGTATTCTTGTTTTCTTTGCCTATGGGACAGTCGGGTTGATAATGAACAGTACCAGAAAGTGGAGTGGTCTCCTCGAGGTGACTTGCAGCCAGGAAAACTCAATGTTATTAGACAGCCTCTTGTAGACCCTACCAATGTGTTGCTATCCCCATTTTATTTAAGTTAAGGGTGGTATATTTACTGGTCCGCAGAAAAAGAAAATGTATCAATGTATAACTTGAGAATGCAATGTGTAATGTCGAACGAGAGTCGTGGTTTGCATTTCGAGATATAGATAGTTAATGGATTCCTTGGTAACAATAAAGACCCAAACCACAAGCAGCTCGTAGTACAAATTTTGGAAAGCTATAAGAACTTAGGATGTAGAACACCATTAAAGGTCCACTTTTTGCATTCATATTTCGATTGTTTCGTGAAAACTTAGGAGTGAATGAAGAGCATGGCGAGAAGTTCCATCAGGACATTGCTGCAATGGAGAAAAGATACCAAGGAAGCTGGGAGACTGCTATGGTTACTACTGTTGCGTAAAGATCCCTACCATTAGATGCCATCTGTCGTCATCTCCTAACACAAAATATATTAGATGAAATACTTGTCCGTGACCCCCCGCTTTGGTGGGTTTTCCTAATACCTGATGCCCTGCGTGACATCTCTTAACTTACTTCCTCTTTGTATAGTATGTATGTGTACAAGTGTGTATGTGAACGTGTGTAAGCATGTGTATCCCAGTTGCCTTCCTACGTTCATTATGAAAACCTCCCCCCACTGTATGACGCTATTGCGTAATAAATTAAAAAAAGAAAAGTTCACTATAAGAAATCACGCTCATCAGTGCATTATTACCAAGCTCTTCCGTATCACATGCTTTTATACTTACATTATCTCATTGGTTTAAAAAGGAAACACAAGGATAAGATATCAGCTACAATTTAAGACAATGTGAATATGCTAATTATAGTGTACTATCGTAGTTTAATATAGTTTTTGTATACAAAACATTAATTATATTTTGAAATATCGATTATATGCAATTTTCAATTGTATTTCTAAAATCAGGAGAGAAAACAGCCTTGGTATTAATAAAAACATTAAATAAAATAGTGTTACCCAGTGTTATTGGTCTCACCAAGCCTTTGTATAAGTGTATTTTAATTTTCTCTGACATTTCATCGAATCTCTTTAGCTTTGTCGCAATTACTTATGCCTTTTTTCTTCTCTCTCTCTCTCTCTCACACACAAGTTTGGCGCAGTTGGTAGAGCGCTGAACTGCTAGCATGGTGGTGCCCGTAGTACTTGGTTCGAATCCTGCCCAGGGCCGAAATTATTTCGGTACCGCTGTGCTTCGGGTCGTTACTCTGACTCTCGTGGGCGTGGAGTTGGGTGTGTGTGTGTGTAGGGTCATAGCATTACCCATAGATCGGTCATACGAGATCTGAGTTCTCTTCCGGGAGGGAAATAGCTGTCGATCACGAGTCCAAGACGCGATCCAAAGACCAAGGTGAAAATACACACTGGGTAGGAGACTAATTAGATTAGGAAGAGCCCCGTGGCCTCAAACTTGGAAAGGAAATAGGGGGACGACACTCCTTGTGTATTCATTGAGAGTAGCTACGCTAACTTTTTTCTTTCTTGTTTAGTTCCAATTTTGTTTAGCTTACTATGTTCGTCTGATACAATGTATACTGGTTGTGGCGGTAATGTCTGGATTCTTGGTAGACTCTGTGGCCACCATGCAAGCATGGGGCTCTACTCTTTCTTGGCGTTCGCTTCCTTTCGGATGCTCTAGGGTAGTGCGGTCTTCAAGTAATTTGTCCCAGGTTTGATCCCACATACGGTGGTGTGTGATGTAGAGAGGTTGTGTGTTGATTCTTTTGTGGATTTCTTCGATTATTTCGTGAAATGGTGGGGTTTGACCACTGGCAAGACTGAGGAACTTATTTTGAAAGGTCTGTAGTTTCTGTAGTGAGGTTTTCGATAGAGTGTTGAGAGGGACGTATGGGTATTCTATTATTGATCTCACAAAGTTTTTGCATAGGTGTACTTTAACTTTCTTTGACATTGTTTTGAATCTCCTTAGTTTTACCGCGATAGCTTTTTCCTGTTCTAACTTGTCGTTTACATGGGTCAATATGCCTCGCTGGGCTACTTTGAGTCACAGTAGTTAGCCAGATTTGGAGTATTCGATGGTCACATCTACTGTTAGATCACCGTCATCTGGCTTTTAGCTCTTTCTACTTGCTTCTCCATCATTTTGGTCAATTTCCCATGGATGAATTGTTATGTCGTTCCAATACATTATGTAGTTGTTGTTTGCCTTGTGTGTGCGTATTTACCTAGCTATAATTTACGGGAAGGGGAGCTATGCTTGTGATGTCCCGCCATCATATCTCATTTTATCTAAACTGTTTTTGAATTCATGTATTGTTTTTACACACACCACTTCTTCGTCCAACTTGTTCCAGATGTCTATTACTCTGTGGGGAAAGCTGTTCTTTTTCAGGTCCCATCTATAACTGCCTTTCTTGATTTTCTTTCCGTGCCCTCTTGTATTTCTACTATTCCATTTTATTAGATCCTTTCTATCAATAGTTTTTATGTCTTTCATGATTCTATAAATAGTTATCAAGTCCCTTTGTTCTAATGTCTGTAGTTCAAGTTTTGTTAGTCTCTCTTTATATGATAGTTCCGAGTGTTGGTGCTAGTTTTGTAATTACTCTTTGTAATTGTGTGTGTGTGTGTGCCCACAACTCATATAGATCAAGAACGGGTCAGAGTGGCCCTAGTTCAGGTTCTTGTTTTGTTATCATTTGTCTGTTTTGATTTTCATTTATTATTAGTTATATGTCAATTCATTATTATCTGCTATTTACCTGTTTGTTTATTATCTAATTATACCTATGCATTTATTTATGTATTCTATTTATTTACATTATTATAGTTTTCATTTATCAAATTATCATTATCATGATTTTTTCGCATCCGACCTAGATATGGACCAAAAGGTCTCCTGTCGGCATGCTCCGCCTTTGTAATCCTCTGTAAAACATCCAAACCGACCACCACGTATCCAGAACCTCAACAGGACCAACAGTGGTCTTTTAGAGCTCCCATTATTAGAAGCAATTATAGCTAATATACAAGGCCTTAAAGGAAAATAAAGAAGTGAATGAATACATATATTAATTAAAAACAATAGATTAGAATTAAAGATAATAACCACAATAATAATAATAACCCAACTAAAGTGTATTTCCAGAAAAAGCTCACCACTGAGGAAGCTTCAACGTACATTACCCTAACAGACTTGCTTAAAGATAGTGTTACACGCAGAAAAATCCTTCAGCAACTACAGAATGAGAATCAGACAAGAAACAATGGTCTCAAACTGTCCGGAAATAGATTCAATTTGGAAGTAGGTAGAAACAACTTTGCCTACCGTGTAGTTAATGAATGGAATAAACTTCCTGCACAGGTAGTGCAATGTAGTTCAGTTCGTAGCTTTAAGAAACATTTAGATAAATACCTAAGTAAGATGCTATAATGATTACAATTTATCTTATATTATTTGTTTTGTTATCATTTGTCTGTCTGATTGTCATTTATTATTAGTTATATGTCAATCTATTATTATTTACTATTTACCTGTTTGTTTATTATTTAACTATACCTATGCATTTATTTATGTATTTTATTTGTTATTTACATTATCATAGTTTTTATTTATTGTTTTATTATTGATATGATTTTTTTTTTCGCATCCGACCTAGATATGGATCAAAAGGTCTCCTGTCGGCATGCTCCGCCTTTGTAATCCTTTGTAAATAGCCAGTTTATAGAGAGTGGACAAAAACATAAGTCATGAAGGCGTCGTGATATATTTCAGAAATGATCAGACCATGAAGAACAAGCACAATCAAATATACTACAGAAATTCTTCCTGGTACAAGCAATAACAAAGTTCAGCAAACAAATTAGATTTCTTCTTCGTCAACAATGAACAATTCATCATATATCTTATATCACTCTTGGAGAGACTTTATTGAAGTGTGGGAGTTGTGTCTCATAGGATAAATCAAACACTACTGAATATATTACCGAAGATATATTTACGGTAATACAAATTACAAATAACTATGGCATATACTCCAAACGACTTTACACAATGCTAGGGTAAACAGAACTCCGTCATGACATACAGATATCTATATCCATCAGTTGCACAATTTTCTAATATCTTCGGCGTTTTTCGTAAGTGCAAAAACATTCGTGCACTTAATGGAACACTTGAGAATTTTTAATTACGAATTAGCAAAAATGCAATTACGCACCAGGCCAAAGGTCACTCAAATAACTTCACAACTGAGAGTAAACCAATTAAGATTTACAACTGGCAGTATGCATGTAATAACCCATTAACCAAACTGAACTGCTTGATAACAGTGGGTGATACTTAATAGCTGAATGTAGAATCATACAGGAAAATTATATCACTCAGGTCACACTGGAAAGGCCTCCCACCAGCGTAGGCCATCACGCAATACACGAGATCATCTTTCCTTGAGGAAATGTGAGTCATTACGTGACGTTTGAAATATGTCCTCCGTGTGAAAGCTGAAAAGGCTTCTTTCCTGTATGGATCGCAACATGACATCTAAGTTTTGAGAAAGCTGCACCACACAGGTCACACTTGACAGGCTTCTCTCACACTGTGGGTCACCACGTGTCGATTGAGACTACCCTTTTGTGAGAAAGCTGCATCGCAGAGGTCACACTTGAAAGGCTTCTCTCCAGTATGGGTCGCCATGTGTTGTTTAAGAGTATTCTTTCGTGAAAAAACAGCATCACACAGGTCACACTTGAAAGGCTTCTCTCCAGTGTGGGTCAACACGTGTTGTTTGAGATGATTCTTTTGTGAGAAAGCTGCATCACACAGGTCACACTTGAAAGGCTTCTTTCCAGTGTGGGTCACCATGTGATATTTGAGATTACCCTTTTTTGAGAAAGCTGCATCGCAGAGGTCACACTTGAGAGGCTTCTCTCCAGTGTGGGTCATTGCGTGATATTTGAGAGAACTCTTTCCTGAGAAAGCTGCATCACACAGGTCACACTGGAAAGGTTTCTCTCCAATGTGGGTCATCATGTGATATTTAAGAACACTCTTTGCTGAGAACGCTGCGTCACACAGGTCACACTTGAAGGGCTTCTCTCCTGTGTGGGTCAGCACATGATATCTGAGACCACTATGCCCTGAGAAAGCTGCATCACACAGGTCACACTTGAAAAGCTTCTCTCCAGTGTGGGTCACCATGTGTTGTTTGATATGACGCTTTTGTGAGAAAGCTGCATCACACAGGTCGCACTTGAACGGCTTATCTCCAGTGTGGGTCATCATGTGATATTTAAGAACACTCTTTGCTGAGAATGCTGCATCACACAGGTCACACTTGAAGGGCTTCTCTCCTGTGTGGGTCATCACATGATATTTAAGAACACTCTTTGCTGAGAAAGCTGCATCACACAGGTCACACTTGAACGGCTTATCTCCAGTGTGGGTCATCATGTGATATTTAAGAACACTCTTTGCTGAGAATGCTGCATCACACTGGTCACACTTGAAGGGCTTCTCTCCTGTGTGGGTCATCACATGATATTTGAGACCACTCTTTCCTGAGAAAGCTGTATTACACTGGTCACACTTGAATGGCTTATCTCCAGTGTGGGTCATCATGTGATATTTAAGAGCATCCTTTCTTGAGAAAGCTGCATCACACAGGTCACACTTGACGGGCTTCTCTCCTGTGTGGGTCAACATGTGTCGATTGAGAACATTCTTTCGTGAGAAAGCCGCATCACACTGGTCACACTTGAAGGGCTTCTCTCCAGTGTGGGTCATCAGGTGTCGTTTGAGATCATTCGTTTGTGTGAAAGCTGCATCACACAGGTCACACTGGAAAGGCTTCTCTCCAGTGTGGGTCAACACGTGTTTTTTGAGATGACCCTTTCCTGTGAAAGCTGCATCACACAGGTCACACTTGACGGGCTTCTCTCCTGTGTGGGTCAACATGTGTCGTTTGAGAACATTCTTTCGTGAGAAAGCCGCATCACACTGGTCACACTTGAAGGGCTTCTCTCCAGTGTGGGTCATCAGGTGTCGTTTGAGATCATTCATTTGTGTGAAAGCTGCATCACACAGGTCACACTGGAAAGGCTTCTCTCCAGTGTGGGTCATCATGTGTTTTTTGAGAAGACCCTTTCCTGTGAAAGCTGCATCACACAGGTCACACTTGAAAGGCTTCTCTCCAGTGTGGGCCATCATGTGGTACTTGAGATGACTCTTTCGTGTGAAAGTTGCATCACATAGATTACAGATACTTTTCCCCAGGAATTGTTGATAGCTACTCTCATCCTGAAAGTAAATATGTAATAAGTATGACAACTAAGTTTTTGAGAGAATGGAATAAGAGTGACATCAAGGAATATAAGTAGAGTGGAGCATTAACCAAAATGAAATCAGGGAAGGGAATAAACATTTCATAACAAGAAGTTTAAAGGAAGAAGAAAGACATGGAAGGTTGAACAAATACTAAGAAATATGGAGTAGTCAAAATTATTCAGGAAATAATAAAGCGAAAGACTGAACAAATAATGCAAAGAGATAGAGCCCACAAGAATAAGAAATCAATTATAGGATACAACACCACAGCTGGAAACAAGAAATACTTGCAGAATTTTTTGCAGAGGACCACTACACACACACACAACAATCAAGGATTTAAAAAATCAACGTTGGAGAGATTCATGAGATTCTGATATTCATATTTACAATAAATCACTTGTTTTCCGTTTTTCGAAGAGCTCCCTCACCCTCTGCGTGGTAAGTAAATTACTTATAGCTTAGGTTAGATTCACCCCTCACTTTCATCAAATACAAAGACAAGGTACACAGTGGGAGTAGCCCAACAGCAATCTTGTAAATCAACATATTTCATTTTCAAGGTTATGGTGAATGGCACTATTTCTTTTAAACATTACGATATAAAGATTATAACTTGCTAATATTTTTGGAGTATCACAAAAATATACAAATACATTGACCAAAGTGCAACAAATTAAGATAACAAACAATTCATACCAAAGAAGATTAAAAAGAAAAGAATGAGAAAAAATGGATGATTGAACAAATGTAAAAACTATGAAGAACTACAGAAGCTGGATAAATGAGTGAAAAGGTAATGAAAATTGATAGATAAGAAGTCACATGAGCAGATGAATAAATATTACAAACGGAAAAAATAAAAAGGGGGAAAATTGGAGTATGATGGACACAATAACACAGATAACTGGACTTATTTTATTTCATTTTTTTCAGAGGTCACCCACCCAATAATTAAAGATGCCAGGAATCAATATGTGATTCTTGTAAATCCTTTATTGGTTTCCATCCCCGCCCCTACACACACACACACACACACACCAATCACGGATGTCATAAATCAACATTTGCGAGATTTATGATAATCTAATACTGTATTGGTTTCTACAGCAAATTACTTGTTTTCCATTTTGGGGGGAAACAAGTAAAATTTCACACTAATACCACCAGAATCCTATAAATGAAAATATAAAATATTGATTTATGACATCTTTGAGTGAGAAGTAAATAATTTCTAATCAATATATCCTAACCTGTCCCTACCTACAACTACGTTGGGTTAGATTCACCCCTCACTTCCATTAGTTACTATAACAAGGCCCACGAAGGAATCAGGTTGTTGATTTATAGTTCAGTTTAAACAACCACTTCAAATGAATTACGTGTGATCTGTGTAAATATTTGTGCTGTGTAGAAAATCTACTTGTAAATCAACATGGTATTCAATTTCCTAGGTGACTCATTGGGAGGCCAGATGTCTTCCTTTTGAGCCCTTTGTCCTCTATCCGGCACAACCTCACGCCAGACGTGCATTTGTCCTCCTTTCTTGGGGTGTGGCAAAATAAATGAATAAACAAATAAATAAAAAATTAATAAAGAATATATGAATGAATAAATAACCCTAGGTATACAATAATGCTGTACAATTAAATTATGTGGGAGTACCCAGGCCAAGGTCAACATCGGAACTCAGCAGCCGAAGTAGACAGGAACTGCACAGGACCAATGTTGTGAACGTGTGATTGCATGATTTACATCTCATACATTGGGCTGCAGTCCTGAGGTGGCCATGGTGCAGTGTGGTTTGGCAATTAATTTATGAGGTTAAGGAGTCTGAAAATGCTGAAAAGAAAGACTTTGTTTAACTCTAACTGGGCCAAAGAGATTGGATTCATTGCTAAAAGCAGAAGGATGAGTTTCATGCTTTTTGTACACTGTTGTTGTGATGTGCAGATTGGAGGTATGGGGAATAGTGCAGTTGAACGACACACAGCCACAGACAAACGTAGACTTAACACTCTTAGTGCTGGCAACTTGTCACTGCTATCATTTGTTTCTTCAGCTCGATCCTCTCAGGATGACAAAATTACAGCTCCAGAACTTTGTAAAGTGTATCATACTGTGAAACATCACCAGTCATATAGGAGCACTGACTGTGCAGTGAAAGTTGACAAAGAGGTATATAGTGACTCCTCAGTAGGAAAAGGTGTAACATGTGGAAGAACCAAAGCAGAAGCTGTGTGAAAATATTTTAGCACCATATTCTGTGGAACATGTAAAAGAACATGACTTGCACTTTTCAATAACAACTGATGCTTCAAACAAAGGTGCAACAACATGTTTCCCAATTCTTTTGAGATACTTTAATTTTAAGGAGGGAGTGCAACATGTGTTACTTGACTTTTACACTGATAATGATGAATCATCAAAAGCTATCACAAATCAGTTATAATTGTCTAAGTTACAAGCGTCGGGTCTGGATCTGAATAAAGTGTCGGCATACACAGTTGACAATGCAACTGTAAACTATGTTAAGTACAACAGTGTTTATCAGAAACTGAAACTGGCCCAAAACAACATTATTGCTGCTAACTGTTTGGCTCATGTTTTGCACTATGCAACAAAATTTGCTGCTGGAAAACTGGACACTGACATTGAAAATATTGTTCTCAAGGTGTACAGCCATTTCAGCATCTCAGCAAGCAGAACACAACAGTTGAAATTCTGCGAATTTGTGGAGTCTGATGAATGCAATCTATTGCGACATATTGTAACTAGATGGCTATCTCTTTGGCCATCAATTGACAGAATACTGAAGTACTGGAAAGCACTATAAAGTTATTTTCAGAGCTTAGGAGAAGAGGAATGTCCCAAGGTTCTGTGGAAGTGCTTCGGAGATCAAAGAAATGACTCTGAAGTGTCAGAGATCTATTTCCTCTTCCTCATTCACACTCTTATATTATTCTCAGACACTATCGGAGCACTAGAAGCCAAATCATTCAGCATGATTTCAATATATAAGCTAATGGCTGACCTGACACACAAGCTCGAGAGGAGAATGAAGGATTTGTTTTTTTGGGTATTCAGCAAACACCAAGCTTAGCCAGCTTACTGCAGATGTGGCTAAGAAATGTAAAACAAACTTCAGTGTTTTCTATGAAAGGGCCAGAAAGTACTTAAGTGACAGATATGACTTTTCTGAAAACAGTTTTCACAATAAAGTATCAAAATTGGGCCTGTCAAGTGATGTATCTTTTGGAGAATTCAGTGGTGCAGTCGAGACCTGTAACCATCCAGATATCAATATGGATGATTTGTATGAAGAGTATGGGATTGTGGACACAATTATTAATACTCCTGAAATGGTAGATTGCCACAGTGATGAACGCTATCTCAAACTGTCCAGTGAATATAAATCTCAGTTCTCATTCACAAGCCTGAAGAAAGTGAGTGCTTATATATTCTCCTACCATGCAGTAATGCTCACTCGGAGCGAGCTTTTTCAATGATGACATCAGCTTGGAGGAACGAGAGAAACCATTTGGAAGAATGCACAACTATATACAAAACACTTCTGGCCAACAAGAAACTATTGGAGATGGCCAGTAGAGGGCAGAGGTACAAAAAGAAATAAACCTCCAGGCAATCAAGGTGAGGATACAACTAGGTTTTGTTTGTGTTGTAACTTAGCAAGAAATACAGGTATTTGTTTTTTCTTGGTTTCATTAGAAATGAAAAATATGATTCACTTTCAGCTTTTTGTTATATATATATATATATATATATATATACATACATATATATATGTATTATATATATATATATATATTATATATATATATATATATATATGTATATAGCCTAGTTGGAAAGTCACTGTCGCACTTGTCATGAGGATGCCGGGTTCGAGTCCTGGGCAGTACTACATTTCAATTTCAGCATGCTGGCCTTTGATGGCTTAGAATTAAAGTGCATTGTGGTTGTTAAAATGTATCTCTAATCACTGGGACTCATTCAGTGTTGTACAAATACTTTCCCACATTTGTATACTTCCAATTGTACTATCATAGTGGAGATGGGTTGAACGCAAAATTTCATACATGTGTATGTAACTCAAGCATACTAATATATAAGAAATAATGTGCTGAACTTATATCTCTGTTGATAGCCTAGTTGGAAAGACACTGTCACACTTGTCATGAGGATGCTGAGTTCGAGTCTTGGGCAGTATCACATTTCAATTTCAGCATGCTGGCCTTTGATGGCTCAGAATTACAGTGCATTGTAGTTGTTAAAATGTAACCGTTGGAGTTTTATTTCTGGGAAATAAAACTCCAACGGTTCCTGGTGTTTACCTCACCACCCTTCCACTCATACACACACACACACACACACACACACACACATATATATATATATATATATATATATATATATATATATATATATATGTATATATTCCTGTATATTATAATCATCAATATGCTATGTCCTCCTTTTTGGAAATTTGGAAATGGCTCCCTAGTGATTAGTAAAGTGAAAATTAATAGGGAAATAATAAGGCACAGGAGTGTATGAGTAAATATTACATGGAGAAAGAAGCCACAAGAAGTTAAAATCAGAGTATGATGAAAGATACAATAGCAGCGAACACTTGAAATAAGAAATATTGGTAACATTTTTGCAAGTGTATACACCCACCCAATAATCAAGGATGTCAGAAATCAATGTATGATTCTTGCAATTCCTTTAATGATTTCCATTTGTCAGGAAACATCTCAACAGCACCCCACCCACCCCCATTGCAGAGCCACAGGATTGGTGAGTAAATTATTGAATTTTTGCACAAGTAACACACTGCATCCATAAATAAAACTATAAAATATTTGTAACTTATCTAATGAGTGAGGAAAAGTCTACAGAACCTTGACTATTGCTAGGTTAAGTTAATATCATCCCTGAAAAAAAAAAATGCATGGTAGGTGTGATTTGTTGAGTTATGAATATTTACAACATATTCATGCTTGTACATCACGACTATAATATGAAGCATGGGGGGGGGGTTAAGGTTAATGACTGCTCCTGGAACCTTCAGATATAAATTACAAATATTGAGTGAAGTTATAGTTCTGTGACATTTCACTGCATGCATTTGAAGTATTCCAATCCCAAATAATTTTATGATACTCCTACAATCCGCATCCATCGCAATGAAAAGAAGTTGCCAAGAATATATTACCCCTAGAAACGTATCCCCGAATTCGTTGCTTAGTATCTATGGTCGTTGCATGCGAGAATGTAAACAATAGATGAGTTTTGACAAGACTTCATTCTGACTACCAAATTGGAAGTGCCCAAATTCGACCAGAACTAACATGAAACCTAACGGCAACATCAAGTGATGAACAGACAAGGAAAATAACCTCCACCATACAATAAATACATGTGCACCATTGTCGAGCGTCCCCAATATTACACTTATTACCTGTAGGTAGGTCAACATGGAAATGGAATTCCTGATATTTGAGCTGAAGTAGTACTCATGGGATGGAAAAAGTCGCTATGAGTACAATGCAATTTGATTTATCCATCTAGCTGTCCTAGTTCTCGAGATATTGCATTTTGAATGGAATTCGGGCCGAAACGTGCGGTCTGTCTAATCGCCGATCAAACGTAAACAATTACGGTTTTTACTGACAGGCACAATTTTATATAAAAATTTAGCATATGGTTGAATTATTTAACCTATTTTCTTTAAGATGTGTGATTTCCATGTAATTTGATCATAGAATTACGTTTTTATCCTCTGCAAAATTACCCACCACAGCTACGAATACCGTCAAATTACATGAAAATCACACATTTTAAAGAAAATAGTTTGAATAATTCAACTATATGCAAGCTATTACACTAATAACACAATACTAACAAACTTAATAGTGTAGTTTGATCCATACCACCAGTGATCATAGATAGCGGGCAGGACGAATCGTAGCTGTGGTCCGTAATATTACGGAGGATAAAAACGTAACTTCTCTTTTATCAAATTACATGAAAATCACACATTTTAAAGAAAATAGTTCAAATAATTCAACTATAAGTCTATTACACTAATAACATAATAGTAAGAAACTTAATAGAGTGAAGTTTGATCCATACCACCAGTTATAGATAAGATGGCGGGATGGATGTTGATGTTGTTATCCGATAATCCGACCCGATAGAAAAAAACAAAAAAAAAACTCATTAGTACCACCGATTTCTCAGCTCTTCCGTAACACGCTGCCTTTATTTTGGTATTAGAATAATCCGCGAGACTAGTAGTGTTCGTTTATTTTGGTTATTTGCCAAATCTCTGAATTTATTTAGCTCATTTTTTACCTCTGAAACATAAACCAATTTTCGATTTACTGCTGAATGCAAGCCGCCATGTTTATCTTTTGTTTTTATGTACCGACATGTAACTCATGATGTAATTTTTTTAAATTTACTACGATCGTAGTAAATACACTCGCATAACATTTGTATGAATGAAATTTCCGGCGGTATGTAAATTTGGCCGTTTGCATGGCGTGCGCATAAAATGACGCGCTATTGTGCTCGTCATCGACGGTAGCGCCTCTGGTGGTGTTTGACCTACCTATTACCTGCGTGCATGTCATGATGTTGTGCTTCTAAACTATATGCCACTTCTGGATATCGCAGATGTCCTAGGAATCTCAAAGATTCTTTTTAGTATATATTAAGTAACTGCTCATACAATAAAGGATATATTTGTATACAATTGATACGAAACGACTGTTTCTGGTCCCCTTAACCCCCTACGTCTGTTGTCTGTGTAACTTAGCGTAGAATAACAATCTAATGAGGACCACAATGGATATAAGCGTACGTTTTTTGTGTTATCCTCGGCAATTTTGTGATTATCATTTCGAAATATGTGTTATTGTATTTATTTTTTGCACTTCATGTATATCGATTCTTTGCCAAATAAATTTACTTACTAATAACTTGTAGAAGACGAAGTGGCGGCCAGCCAAGATGAATGTAAACAAATAACATACGAGCAGAGTTGCCAGATTGGCCTTTTCTAGGCCAAAACCCTCAATTTTGGCTTCTTTTTCAAGCATTTGGCCTAAGGATATTTAGTTTGGCCTAAATTACTAAATCTGCCTTTTTTTTGTTTTTGTTTTTTAGAATGTGGCTTAAATATATTTCATTTGGCTTCAGTAAGCTCATCTGATAATAGTGAATTGGATACTGAGTTCATTCGCCACCTCCTAAGACAAAACTAATCCAAGTTAAAGTCTACCATATTGTCGAGTGCGCGTATATTTTCTTTTCTTTTCATTTTGTTACCATTGTGATCCATGCAATTTGTCCCATTTTCTCTAATGGCACAAAGATAAAATTGGACGAATCACCTGTGTGATGTTGATGGCGCACGAGATCCATGTGCAGCTTTTGGCGTGATTTTTTTTTTTTTTTCTTAACTGTCTGACGTAATTTTAGGCCTTCAATCAATAGTAAGCTATGTTCATAAACAAGCAAGGAGTAGGCTACATTGGTAGAGTACTGAATATAGAAATATATTGTGTTTTGATTAATAAAATTAGTAAAATAATTTTCCATCCCACAAAAGCGTTCGTTCTGGTTGTTTATATTTATGTAGAGTGGAAAAGATCGTTGACATTAAATTTTCATTAGTGTTTTTAGTGATTTTCAAGTGCTTAACTATTTAGGAGTATTTATTTTTTCAGGTGCATGCATTTTAGAATAAGAATCAGCCTGCAATCTTCAATAGCCTAAGATGCCGAAGTGGAACTGCAGTTATGATAGTGCCAGGAGGTACAGAGCTGAGTGGGAGAAAAAGTTTATGTTGGTGAAATATGCACCTGATGGCTCTGGTGAGGCGTATTGTAAGTTATGTCACTGTAATCTGAACCCCAAAATGTGCTCATTACAAAACCATGAAAAATCGGAGAAACACAAGAAGAAGACTACACTAGCACTTGCACCACCAATCAATTTTCAGTCAACAACACCCAACGATGTCAAACAGGCAGAATTGGAACTTGCTGTTGCAGTCTACTGCCATTGCTCAACTTCCTCTGTGGACCACATTGGTGAAATGATAAAAAAAAAAAAAAAAAATGGGAAAGGTAGCATCTTAGGAAAAATCAATCTTCTTAGAACTAAATGTAGCAAACTGATTACGGAAGTTGTGTCCCCAACCCTTAAACAAGAACTGAAGAAGGATCTAGGAGAAAAATTTGCCCTTTTAGTAGATGAGTCAACCGATGTTGGGACAGTGAAGTATTTATGCATTGCGATACGTTACTGCAGCAAAAAGGAAAAGAGAATAGTAACAGAGTTTGTTGGTCTTATTCCTGTCAATGACACAACAGGGGAAGCATTATTCAGTCATTAAAGCTGCTGTTATAAATCTAGGTTTAGAACTTGGTAACTGCATTGGTTTTGCAAGTGATGGTGCCTCAGTTATGACTGGAGTTAATAACTCGGTTTGGACCCGAATACAGCAGGAGTCTCCAGATTGTGTGCAAGTAAAATGTATTTGTCACTATCTAGCACTGTGCGTGAAGCATGCATTTGAGAAGCTGCCTTCATGATTGGGATTTTTAATTTCAGAAATACCAAAATGGTTTTCCAAGAGTGCAATAAGGAGGGCAGCTTACAAACAATTGTTTAGCATAATGGACCTAACTGAAGAAAGGAAAGGGACCTCGCTGCCATCTCAGCAAGCTTCTCAGACCAGATGGCTAGTACGCGGGAAAGTAATGTACAGCATCTTGATGAACTGGGAAGAACTTAAGGCATACTTCATGTGTGCTGAGCAGGCTAGTGGAGCTGATGCCAGGTATAAGGCACGTATGATTTCTGACATCCTAAATGATCCAATCAACTATTGGTATTTTCACTGTGTCACACCCATTGTTATGGAGTTTGAAGGCGTCAACTCATATTTTCAAGCCACGAATGCCGATCCTCAGAGCATAGAAGGTTAGCTTGCTCAACATCATCATAGTTTACGGGCAAGAGTTTTCAGCCCAGATGAAAATGAATTAGCTATATCCGAAGTAGATTTTGGAGCTCGCTTTGCCATGGAAGTGGAGAGGTATATCGAGATGCATCAAGTTAGTGGTGAAACGAAAGTTCAGGACGTCAAGGCCCGATGTTACAGCTTTCTCGTGGAGGCCATCAAGCAAGTTGAGAAACGTCTGCCTCCTACGAGGAACATACACAAGGGTCTCAGTAGTCTTGACCCATCAAAAATTTTGAGTCAAACAGCAAGGGTGCCATATAAGGATCTACCATTCCCTACCTTACGAACACATAAATATAATGCCATTGAACAGCAGTATAGGAATGTATTACATGTAAACTGGGTTGAAGAGGCAGTATTTGACAACAAAATACCAGATGACTCTGTTCAGTTCTGGATAGGAGTAGGTAATCGCTATGATACACTAGGTAACAAATCTTTTATAGACCTAGCAACATATGCATTGTCCTGTCTTGTCATATCAGTTAATAATGCTCTTGTTGAACGCATATTTTCTCATGCTACAATAGTTAAACAAAATTAAGAAACAGACTGAGTACAAGAACCCTAGATACCATTATTCACATCAGAACCCATCTGCACTTCAGAGGTTTGTGTTGCAGGAATTTTGTGGTCACACCTGATATGTACCGCTTATTTTCATCTGCAAATATGTATGGAGATGAATATGATGTATGTGATGATGTGATTGACTATGTTTGAACACTGGTTATGTCTCCTTGTTTACCAAAGTCTGGTGCTATAATGCAGAATATAATTTTGACTTATTTTTTGTTGCTCATTAAAAGGATTATATATTGTTTATATTGTTTGTGGAAATAATGACCATGAAACTTGCATGCTGCAAAAAAAAAAAAAAAAAAAAAAAAAAAAAAATACTTATAATTTTATTTCTGTTTCTCATTAAAAAGGATTGTGAAACAAATTATCATACTTTTGACTTACTTTCTATACTGTTTATGAAAAATAAAGAACCATTAATTCATTGTATGCATAAGATCTTTTATTTGGCACCACTGAGCTATTTAGAACATCTAAATTCGTACGCAATATAATCATAGAGGGTTCAATATGGCGGCCACTGCATCACCCGTTGCCCAGTAATCTGGCAACCCTGCATATGAGTACATCGCCTGGCATGTAAGGTCAAAATGCAATGGATGAAGTAATTTTCCTAGTCCTCCCATTCCCTTTCATAAATTGTCGATTCCAACATGGTAATGTTCATATTTCTATTGAAATAAGGGTTTATAAGAGTGGATTTCCGAGCGGATAAGTGACAAAATACCATGTGATTGTTGAAATTGGGTTAAAAGCATGAAATATGACAGAATGACGTTAGACTAGAGTCCCAACCTTAAGAAGAGATTCAGATAAGGGACCATCTCGAACCCTGTCCATAAAGACACTGGCAGTCTTTTTCCAACATGTCTCAAGTGGTTTAATGCTTGTACGCTTATAAACTGTTTACTGTAGCAATGAAAGGCATCCAACAGAGTTGCTCATTGCTAAATTATTGTTAAGAATATGAAAATATAGCATTTCATGGGATATTTGTGGTGAATTTAAAATGATCGCCTTCTTACTTGGATTACAGGGTGTATACACCAAGTATTCATGTTTTCTTTGCCTATGGGGTAGTCGGGTTGATAATGAACACTAGTAGAAAGTGGAGTTGCCCCCTCGAGATGGTTTGCAGCCAGGAAAACTCAATGTTCTTAGACAGCCTCTTGTAGACCTTACCAAAGTGTTGTTATACGCACTTCATATAAAGCTTGATTTGGTCAGTTTGTAAAAGCATTAGTTCAAGGTAGAAGAGCACTTCAAGAGATTCGTCTACTCTTTCCAAAAATATCAGAGGCCAAAGTTGAGGGTGGTATATTTACTAGTCCGCAAGTAAGGAGAGTGTTGAAGTCGATGCAACTTGAAAATGTAATGAGTGCTGTCGAAAGCGAGTCGTGGTGTATATTTCGAGGTAGAGTTCATGGGTTCCTTGTTAATAATAAAGACCCAAAACACAAGCCTCTCAATGTAGCAAAGCTTTTGGAAAGCTATAAGAACTTAGGATGTAGAATGTCATTAAAGGTGCACTTTTTGCATTCACATTTGGAATGTTTCGTGAAAACTTGGAAGGAGTGACTGAAGAGCATGTTGAGAAGCTCCATCAGGACATTACTGCAATGGAGAAAAGATACCAAGGACGATGAGACACTGCTATGATGGGAGACAATGGTTACTGGTGCGTAAAGATCAAGTTCACAGTAAGAAGTCACACTCATCAATGCATTTCTAGTGGGCTCTTCCGTATCATATGCTTTTATATTTACATGCTTTCATTAGTTTTAAAAGGAAATACAAGGATAAAACATCAGCTACAATTTATAGACAATGGGAATATGCTAAATATAGTGTACTATCGTAGTTTAATATAGTTTGTTTTTGTATATAAAACATTAATTATATTTTGAAATCTCGATTATATGCAATTTTCAATTGCATTTCTAAAATCAGAAGAGAAAACAACCTTAGTAACAATAAAGACATTTAAAGAAACAAAACTAGTGTTACCCAGTGCTATTGGTCTGACCAATTAAGGCTTTAATTTGGTCTAACATTTGAATCTTCTTAGTTCTGTCGCAATTACTTATGCATTTTTTCTTCCCTCCCTCTCTCTTTTACTGGGTGAGAGACTAGTAAAGTCGGAAGAGGGTCGCGGCCTGAGAGTTGGAAAGGAAATAGGGGGACGGCACTCCTTGTGTAATCATTAGGAATAGCTAAGCTAGCTAGGATATTTTCGTTTCTACTTGTTCATTTTCATTTCAGTTAACTTAATCACTAGGTTGGTCTGATGCAATATATACTGGTTGTGGCGGTAATGTCTGGGTTCTTGGTAGATTCTGTGGCCACCATGCAAGCATGGGACTGTACTCTTTCCTCGTGTTCGTTTCCTTTCGGATGCTCTGGGGTAGTGGGGTCTTCAAGTAATTTGTCCCAGGTTTGATTCCACATACGGTGGTGTGTGATGTTGAGAGGTTCTACGTTGATTTTCTTGTGGATTTCTTCGATTGTTTCATGAAATGGTGGGGTTTGGCCACCGGCAAAGTTGAGAGCTGCACTGCGAGAAAAAAAAAGTGGGCAAAGTTGAGGGCTGCACGGGGGAAAAAAAAGTGGACAAAAACCCAGTGCTCCAAACGGACAAAACCCCAGCATTATAAAACCCCAGTGGATTTAGATTGACACAACTTTGGTACATACATACACATGCCAACGGCTTTTTCCACCTTACACGGGGGGTAGCCAAAAAGAAAAAGGCAGAGAAACCACCTCCACCCATTCCATTTCCTACATATTCCACTACCCTCCAACATCCTCCCTCCCTCTTATCTTGGCACCTCCTGGATGACGGGTCATCCCTGCATCCTGTCCACTGCCCTGAGTCAGAAGCACTGTCGCAAGACACAGCACATCCACAGCAAGGCCGTTTCATGAAATCGGCGACCCCCTTCTCTGACCCCCCCCCCCCATGCAGAAACGGAGAAGACGGGGAGAAATCCCTTCGGGGCTGCGTCAATATTTTCTCATACTTCCTCACTCCCCATCCCCCACCCGCTCCCACTCATGCATGGCAGCATCATCCATACACAACCCTTCTCCATTCACCCCTATCTTCTGTCCTCTCCCGTCCTTCCTCAACAGACATTCCTCTCCTTTGTGATGCCCCCTTCACCCCATCCATCCATCTCATCCTAGGACGCCCTCTCATATTCACTCCTTCCACCTCTGCCTTCCACACCCCTTTTGCTAATCTTTCTTCACTCATTCTTTCCATGTGTCCAAACCATCCTAATACTCTTTCATCAATCCTATCTCCCAGCTCCCTTTCCACCCGTTCTCCTCCTCATTTCTCACTCTATTTACCCTAGTAACCCCTATCATACTTGTCAGACATTTCATCTCTAACACATTCAAACTCCTTCTCTCTTCCTCTCTTATGTTCCATGTTTCTGCCCCGTACAATGCTGTTGGCACAATCACTCCTTCATATAACCTCCTCTTAGCATCTATTCCCAGATGTCTATTTCTCATTACATTTCAATCCACCAAGGCATTTACTCGCTTCTCTCAATATACATTCTACCTCCACCCCCACTCCTCCCTTTCCTGCTACATTCGCACCCAAGTATCTAAAACTACCCACTTCCTCCAGTCTTTCACCCTTAATCCTCACCTTCTGCCTGCTGTCACTCTCTCCCCTTGTACATCTCATCACCTTACTTTTGCCCACATTTATCTTCAGTTTCCTTCTTCCACACACCTTCTCAAACTCTGTCACTAACTTCCTCAATCCCTCCTCTGATCCTGCTACAAGTGCAGTGTCGTCAGCAAACAACAACTGGCTTATTTCCCACTTTTCTCAATTTTCTTTAACCATCTCCAACCCCTGACCTACTACCCATGCATTCACCTCTCGCACCACCCCATCCATGTATAGATGTACAAGCTGCCTTAGCGTACCTGTATAGCACTGTACTCAGTGTTGTTATTAACAAATGTGGAAATGGATTTTAGCAGTCTGTCTTCAGTATACGTCAAAGATCAGGAGGACCAATTTCATCTTCAGTTATTTTGTACAATTTTGATCAGTTTCGTTCTTTAAAAAAATCAAAACAAATTATATTAAAAAATAAGAAACACAGGCTGTTTATATCTAAAATTGTATTATGAATAGAAGATTTATCATGTTTTCATTATTGACAAGTCAGTAGAACTGTAGGAATTGTTTCGTTATGTTTTGGAGCTGAAGTTCAAGTTAGCTTTAACGGTAAAGGCTAAAATGAAGACTGACTAGGCAAGGCAGCTCGCTGTGATATAGGACAACATAACAAACCAATGATTTCACAAACACAGTCACTAAACATTCTGAGCTCACCGTCGAGGAAGCTCTAGTGTATATTGCCAGACTCACTTGTAGAATGACATGATAGATGCAGAAATGCCAATCAACAATTACATTTGATACAGCACTGACAGAGACACTAGATGCCATGGAGGTGTCATGATATATATCAGAAATTATCTGACACAAAAGTTCTCATAACGAAGATCATCACGTGGAAAGATTGCCATCCACCAAATACATGTAGAAAGATTAATTATAAACTGATATCCATTACAAAATGATATGTACACTTCACGAAAACAACAAATTGAACAGAAAAAAGACATCACAACTCGACCTAGCAAAGAGGGTCTGTCCCAAGAGTCAAGAGGGAACAAGTACATGCACAACTGCTACTAAACACCACGAACAAGCTATTCTTGGCACAAATAATAATGTAGTTAATGAATGGAATAAACTTCATGCAGATGCAGTGCAATGCAGTTCAGTTCAAAGCTTTAAGAATCATTTAAATACCTAAGCAAGATGCTGTAATGTCATTTATTTTATATTATTTATTTTTGTTATGTCTGATTGTTATTTACTTGATTCACATTATCAGATATTTGTCAATTTACCATCATTTATTATAAACAAGTTTTTTTTTTAAATATACCTACGCATTTATTATTATCTATATCATTATGTTTTTATTTATTGTCATTACTTTTTTCCACATCTGACCTAGTTACGGACATAAAGGTCTCCTATCGGCATGCTCCGACTTTGTAATCCTTTGTCATGAAGGTGTCATGATATATTTCAGAAATCATCAGACCATGAAATTCTGCCTCAGAAGGTATCAAAGAAGAACAACTACAATCAAATCTACTAGACTCCAGAAATTCTTCTTGCTACAAACAATAACAAAGTTGAGGAAACAAATTAGATTTCTTCTTTATTAAAAATGAACAATTCATCATACAGATTACAAATAACTATGGCGTATACTCCCAACTACTTTATACAATACTAAGGTAAACAGAATTGTATCCATCATGACATACAAATATCAATATCCACCAGTTGCACAATTTTCTAATATTTTCGTTTTTTTTTCTTTTGTAATTGCAAAATATTCATGCACTTGATGGAACACTTAAGAATTTTGAAGAAAAAAAAAAGAACAAGCAAAAACACATTATGCAATAGGCCAATGGTCACTCAAATAACTTCACAACTGAGAGTAAACCAATTAAGATTTCAACTGACAGTTTATAACAGTGGATCAGTACTCAATAGCTGCAAGTACCATCATACAGGAAAGTTATATCGCTCAGGTCACACTGGAAAGGCTTCTCACCAGCATAGGTCATCATGCAACACACGAGATCAACTTTTCGTGAGGAAGTGCGAGTCCTTACGTGACCTTTGAAATAAGTCCTCCGTGTGAAAGCTGAAAAGGCTTCTCTCCAGTGTGGGTCGCCACATGACGTCTAAGTTTACTTGGTTCTGAGAAAGCTGCATCGCACAGGTCACATTTGAAAGACTTCTCTCCACTGTGGGTCACTACGTGTCGTTTGAGATTAATCTTTTGTGAGAAAGTTGCATCACACAGGTCACACTGGAAAGGCTTCTCTCCTGTGTGGATCATCATGTGTCTTCTGAAATGATTTTTTTGTGAGAAAGATGCATCACACATGCTACACTGGAAATGCTTCTCTCCGGTGTGTGAAACTATGTGTCGTTTAAGATCACCCTTTGCTAAGAAACCTACATCGCACAGATCACACTTAAAAGTCTTCTCTCCAGTGTGAGTCTTCAGGTGTCGTTTGAGATAAGCCTTTAGTGCAAAAGACGCATCACACAGGTCACACTTAAAAGGCTTCTCTCCGGTGTGGGTCATCACGTGTCGTTTGAGATCACCCTTTCCTGAGAAAGCTGCATCACACAGGTCACACTTGAAAGGCTTCTCTCCAGTGTGGGTCACCATGTGATATTTGAGAGCAGTCCCTCCTGAAAAAGCTGCATCACACAGGTCACACTTGAAAGGTTTCTCTCCAGTGTGGGTCATTACGTGATATTTGAGAGCACTCTTTCGTGAAAAAGCTGCATCACACAGGTCACACTTGAACGGCTTATCTCCAGTGTGGGTCCTTATATGACATTTAAGAGCACCCTTTCCTGAGAAAGCTGCATCACACAGGTCACACTTGAAGGGCTTCTCTCCTGTGTGGGTCATCATGTGTTGTTTGAGATAATTCTTTCGTGAGAAAGCCGCATCACAAAGGTCACATTGGAAAGACTTCTCTCCAGTGTGGGTAACTATGTGTCGTTTGAGATCACTCTTTGCTATGAAAGCTGCATCGCACTGGTCACACTTGAAAGGCTTCTCTCCAGTGTGGGTCACCATGTGTCGTTTGAGATCATTCTGTCGTGAGAAAGCCGCATCGCAGAGGTCACATTGGGAAGACTTCTCTCCAGTGTGGGTAACTATGTGTTGTTTGAGATTACTCTTTTGTGAGAAAGCTGCATCGCACTGGTCACACTTGAAGGGCTTCTCTCCAGTGTGGGTCATCATGTGATACTTGAGATGACTCTTTTGTGTGAAAGTTGCATCACATTGATCACACTGGAAAGGCTTCTCTCCAGTGTGGGTCACCGCGTGTCGGTTAAGATTACTTTTAGTCGAGAAAACTGCATCACACAGGTCACATTGAAAAGGTTTCTTTCTAGTGTGGGTCATCGTGTGATATCTAAGATGACTCGAGGGATAGGTGTGCCACGGATGACACAAGATTATATTTATATGACGAATATAGGAAATCTTCAGATACCTTTTCCCAGGAACTGTTGACAGCTACTCTCATCCTGAAAGTATATGTGTAATAAGTATGACAACTAAGTTTTTGAGAGAATACAATAGGAGTGACACCAAGTAATACAACTAGAGTGGGACATTAACTAATATGAAATCAGGGAAGGGAATAAACTTTTCGTAACAAGAAGTTTAAAGGAAGAAGAAAGAAATGGAAGGTTGAAAAAATACTAAAAAATATGGTGTAGTCAAAATGATTCAGGAAATAATAAAGCGAAAGACTGCACAAATAATGCAAAGAGATAGAGCCCACAAGAAAAACAAATTGATGTATGATATATGATACAACACCACAGCTGGATACAAGAAATATTTGCAAACATTTTTGCAGAGGACCTCTACACACACACATCAATCAAGGATTTCAAAAATCAACGTTGGAGAGATTCATGAGATTCTGATATTCATTTTTACAATAAATCACTTGTTTTCAATTTTTCAAAGAACCCTCCCCCCCCCCACCCTCTGAGTGATAAGTAAATTACTTATAGGTTAGGTTAGATTCACCCCTCACTTTCATCAAATACAGAGACAAGGTGCACAGTGGGAGTAACCCAACAACAATCTTGTAAATCAACACAATATTTCATTTTCAAGGTTATGGTGAATGGCGCTCTTGTTTTTAAACATTACTACATAAAGTTTATTACTTGCTAATATTTTTGGAGTATCACGAAAATATACAAACACATTAACCAAAGTGCAACAAATAAAGATAACAAACAATTCATACCAAAGAAGATTAAAAAGAAAAGAATGAGAAAAAAATTGGCGATTGAACAAATGTAAAAAATATGAAGAAACACAGAAACTGGAAAAAGGAGTAAAAGGTAATGGAAATTGGTGGATAAGAGCCAGAAGAGCGGATAAATATCACAAATAGAAAGAATAAGGGGGGGAATCGGAGTATGATGAAGGTTACAATAGCACAGATAACTGGAATTGAAAAAATAATAATAATAAATAAAAAATCTTGGGATTCTTTTTTTCTAGAGGTCAACCACCCAATAATCGAAGATGCCAGAAATCAATCTGTCACTCTGGTAAATATTTTATTGGTTTCCATTTGTCAGGGAACACCTCCGATCCCGCTCCCACACACACAAGATTGTCGAGTAAACGTGTGCATTTTGGTAGAAATAATACCAGAACCCCATCAATAGAACTTTAAACTGTTTATGTCTATTATCTTAGAATGAAAATGAATAATGTTGTCTACCGAACCTTACCTACCCTTTATTTATAGCTGGGTTTGTAGAGTTATGTTTATTAAATCAAAACAGACACTTAAAAATATTAAAAATATTCTATTTTATTATAAATATATATATATATATATATGTATTCACACACACACACACACACATATATATATATACATATATATATATATATATATATATATATATATATGTATACACGCACATATATATATATACATATATATACAATGTTACCGTGACCGCCGTTGTATGTCAAAAAATCGTATCTCAAAACAGTTATTCCCATTTAAATTAAAGGAAATAGAATTAATCCGTTCTTGCGATATGAAATAATTCCCAAAATAACTTAAATTACACAAAACAAACATAATTTATTGATAAATACAAGTAATAACACACACAATGATAAAATAATAAATAACAATGATAAATGGTATTTATCCTATACCACGGAGACAGGCGATAGCGGCGAATGGAGATGTGAGCCAGGATGACAACACATTGCTGCATGCCAGACCCCCTGATATCCATCCCTCAGAATCCTCTCTCACACGAAAGGATAGAGTCCAACTGGCCAAATTGCGGTAGGGCCACCACCCAGCCCTTCTAAGCTACCAAAAAATACTGGAAGACCACATTGTGGACAACTACCCAGGATGTAACACTTCAACCCATACTGTTCAACACCCAATGGAAGACTGCATTATACACAATCATGCATGCAAACACCACAACATACTCTCTATAAATGATCTGTGGGAAAATCCCGTTACGGCCATGGCATTGCTTGGGGAGACGGAGTGAATTATGTGCGACCTGTGTGAATATTTGTGCTTCGCAGCAATCTTACTTGTAAATCAATATATTTCAATTTCTAGGAGACTAGTACAGTGAAAATTAACAGGGGAATAATAAGGCACAGGAGTGGATCAATAAATATTACATGGAGAAAGAAGCCACAAGGAAGAAATTAAAATCGGAGTATGATGAAAGATACAATAGTAGAGAACACTGGAAATAAGAAACATTGGTAACATTTTTCGCAGCTATCTCCACCCACTCAATAATCAAGGATGTCAGAAACCAATGATTATTGTGAATTCTATATTGATTTCCATTTGTCAGGAAACGTCTAAGCAACACAACCCCGTTGCAGAGCCACGTAATTAGGCTAATAGCGAGCAAACGAGTGAATTTTGGCACATGTAGCACCATGCACCCATAATTAAAATGATAAGATATTTGCCATTTATATGATGAGTGAGAAAAAAACTCGACAGAACCTTACCACAAAATTGTTGAGCCAAATATAGCCATTCAAAAAACCATTAAAATGCATTCACTGAAGGAATTACCCTTGGTCTGGCAGTTCAACAATATTGTAGCTATTGTATTAAGCAACAGATGGCATTGGTGTGTGAGACCTCTTCAGTGTAAACAAACCTTCTCAGCATTGCAGCTGCATCACATTTTCTTCATAACTGTTACCTCATTTCGACTGTGATATAGGTAAGTTATGATTCTTTTTATGCTCTTTTCTATATATTTAGGTGTTGAAGATATAACTGAATATAATCTGTGTTTGAATTATGATGTTTATGATAGATAACGAGCTGTTTGAATATTGGTCAACAATTTTGTTGAGCGGCACTCATATGGTAAAATGCATGGGTAGAGGAGCGACTCAACAGAATTGCTGAGTTTGACTGTTGGTCCACAATTTTGTTGAGCTACCCTATTATGGTAAGACATATGGGTAGAAGAGTGTTTCAGAAAAGTGTTCAGTCATGGATGACTGTCATTTATCTGTTATTCACAATATTTCTTATATCTTCCTCAGATTATACAATGGATCGGGCATTTTTCTATGGGACTAGACACAAGGATCTGCAGCCAGTGGTGCCACATAATCCAGAGTATTCTAATGATGGCCTGGATGATGATGATGATGTTGCTGATCCAGATTTTGATCCTCATAATGATACAATTGAGAGTGAAGACACAAATGATGACCATAATATGCCAGCCCATCAAGAAAGAAGTTCTCCTTCACAGCAGCCAGCCAAACCACGTGCCAAAAGACGTTAAGTAGATAGAGCAAATATTGTTGTAGTGGACCCTAGTCTTGAGCATCCTAATGAGCCTCTCTCACGAGAGTGACAGTGGAGGAAGAGGGATATTGATAACATATATCCAACAGAGACTGAATTCACCAAGCCAGATGATCTCAAGACACCTTATCAATACTTTTCCCAGTTCTTTACACATGAAATGGTTAGCCACATATCATACCATACAAACTTGTACTCAGTTCAGGTGTTGACTAACAGTATTCAAACAGATGACAATGAAATCCAAAAGTTTCTTGCAGTGTTATTTTACATGGGCATATGTAATTTACTAGCAGCCGATGATTACTGGAGTGTGCTTCTGCGTTACCCCTTAGTTGCTGATATCATGAGTTGTAAAAGATTCAAATGCCTGAAGCGATATGTACACTTCACAGATAACAATAATGCTCAGAACAATGAGGATAAATTTAGTAAGATTAGGCCACTTTTTTAAATGTTTTGTGAGCAATGCAAAAAAGTAGAAAAGTAGTGCATTCCAAAGTGTAGATGAAGTAATGGTTCCTTATAAAGGTACACAAGCTGGAAAAGTGAGACAGTTTATGAAAAATAAACCACACAAATGGAGTTTCAAAATCTTTTGTAGGTCAAGCTCTTCTGGTATCATTCATGATCTGCTCTTGTACCAAGGTAACAACACTACCTTTTGTACTGAAGATTTGAATGAAAATGAGAAAATGCTATTGCTTGGGGAAAAAGTTATGTTAGTGTTGAGCAGATCTATTAGTGACCCCAGGTCATCTGTTGTATTTTGTGATAACTTTTTCACCAGTCACAAGCTAGTCAAACAGCTAGAATCTAAGACAGGTATCAAATCCCTTGGTCAGTGAGAGAGAACAGAAATGGGGGTGCACGTCTGATGTCAGATAATGAACTGAACAAGAAGGGGAGAGGTCAGTATGATTTTAGTTCCTCAGAGAATGTGATTGCTGTTAAATGGCATGACAACAAATATGTAACACTGCTAAGTAATGCAGTAGGAGTTGAACCTGTAGGCTCTGTCAAAAGGTTTGACAATGAAAGTAAATCCAAAGTTGATATCCCTTGTCCCTCCATTGTCCTGGCTTACAACAAACATATGGGGGGGATTGGCCTCTCTGACATGCTAGTGGCTTTGTACAGGACACCACTCAGGTCACACAGGTGGTATCTTCCACTATTTGGCTCAAAATGTGATGTGTTTCATTGCCTAAAGAACAAGCAAATGTGCTTTGTTGAATATCATAAGTAGATTTCTATATATTTTCAACAATTTAAATGATATGTATTTTTGTAGAAAAAGAAGTTTTATCTAATCATGGAACTGTGATTTTTTCCCTTTAATTTCTTAAAATATAAGGAAAATATATCATTATATCACAAAAATATATATATATATTTTTTTCTATATCCTAGTGTAGGTAAAAATCATAATGTTTGGAGAAGTTTCCGTAAATGGTCAGCTCAAAAAATTTGTGGAGCCTCTGAGCACAGATTTTTACGGTAAATGGTTTACTCAACAAAATTGTTGAGCCCCACAGCATGATATCTATTAGGTACACAGAAAAATGTCTTCAGTAAAAGTTGTTATTTACATCTCAAGAAGAAAAAGACCTGAAAAAATTTTTATTCACCCAAATTCTTCAGTGACCATTAAAGGGTTAAATACCACCACTCCATCCCATCCTTCTGTCCTATCAACTACAAAAAACAAGGGGCATGGTAGGAGTGGTTTGTCGAGTTATGATTATTTACAATCTGTTCATGCCCATGGCAAATTTACTAGTAAATCACGAATACAACATAAAGCATTTTTTTAGGTTAGGTTATAGTGAATGACTGCTCCTGGAACCTTCCGAAACAAATTACGAATATTTTGTGAAGCTTTGGTTCTTTTAGTGACATTTCACTGCATGCATTTGAAGTATTCCACTCCTAAATAATGTATTATATTCCTGCAACCAGCTTCCATTGCAATGAAAAGCTGTCAAGAATATATTACCCATAGAAACGTATTCCCGAATTTGTGGCTTTGTATCATGCAATGGATGAGCGTTTTGACAAGACTTCATCCTGCCTACCAAATTGGAAGTTCCCATATTCGATCAAAACTAACATGAAAACATGTAACATCAAGGGATGAACAGACAAGGAAAATAACCTTTACCACATAACACATGCACACGCTTGACGAGCCCCCTTAATAACATTTATTACCTGCGTGTATGTTGTGCTTCTAAACTCTATGCCACTTCTGGATATCACAGATGTCCTAGGAATCTCAAAGTTTTTTTTTTTCAGTATATACAAAGTAACTGCTCATACTATAAAGCATCTTTCTATATTCGATTCATACGAAGTGGGCTTGTGGAATGAATGATGAATGTAAACACATATCACCCGGCGTCGTCAGAATGCAATAGATTAAGTGATTTTTCCAACAAACTCCCTTTTAGACATTATATAAAATATTCCAGTCAATTTCACCATCGTGATGTCCTTATTTCTATTAAAACAAGAGTTTACAAAAGTGGATTTCCGAGCGGATAAGTGACAAAATACCATGCGATTGTTCAAATTGGGTCAAAAGCTTATAATATGACAGAATGTTAGGCTAGACCCTTATAAAGAGTTTCAGATATGGGGCCATATCGAAATCTGCCCAATAAGAGACTGACAATCATTTTCCAATATGGCCCCGAGTAAAGAATATAAATTTGATAAATCTGGACATTACTTAATCATTACATGATTCAAGCGGTTTAATGCTTCTATGCTTATAAACTGGTTATTATAGTAATTAAATATATCTAACAGAGTTGCTCATCAATAAGTTTATGTTAAATACAAAAATACAACATATTATGGAATGTTTGTGGTGATTCTAAAATTACCACCTTCTTATTTGGATTACAGGGTGTATACACCAAGTATTCATGTTTTCTTTGCCTATGGGACAGTCGGGCTGATAATTATAATGAACAGTACCAGAAAGTGGAATGGCCCCCTCGAGGTGACTTGCAACCAGGAAAACTCAATGTTATTAGACAGCCTTTTGTAGACCCTACCAATGTGTTGCTATCCCCACTTTATTAAGTTAAGGGTGGTATATTTACTGGTCCGCAAATAAAGAAAATGTATCAATGTAACTTGAGAATGCAATGAGTAATGTCGAAGGAGAGTCGTGGTTTGCATTTCGAAATATAGTAAATGGCAGCACGTAGCAAAAATTTTGGAAAGCTATAAGAACTTAGGATGTAGAATGTCATTAAAGGTACACTTTTTGCATTCATGTTTGGATTGTTTCGTGAAAACTTGGAAGGAGTGAGTGAAGAGCATCGCGAGAAGTTCCATCAGGACATTGCTGCAATGGAGAAAAGAGACCAAGGAAACTGGGAGATTGCTATGATAGGAGACTATGGTTACTGTTGCGTAAAGATCTCTACCATTAGATGCCACCTGTCGTCATCTCCTAACACAAAATATATTAGATGAAATACTTGTCCGTTACCCCCGCTCTGGTGGGTTTTCATAATACCTGATGCCCTGCGTGACATCTCTTAACTTACTTCCTCTTTGAATGGATGTACAATACCCAGTGTCCTATATTACGTTACCTGCAACTCATGTATAGTATGTATGTGTACAAGTGTGTATGTGAACGTGTGTAAGCATGTGTATCCCAGTTGCCTTCCTACGTTCATTATGAAAACCTCCCCCCCACTGTATGACGCTATTGCGTAATGAATAAATAAAAAAGTTCACAATAAGAAATCACACTCATCAGTGCATTTTTACCAAGCTCTTCCGTATCACCTGCTTTTATACTTACATTATCTCATTGGTTTAAAAAGGAAACACAAGGATAAGATATCAACTACAATTTAAGTCAATGTGAATATGCTAAATATAGTGTACTATCGTAGTTTAGTACAGTTTGTTTTGTATATAAAACATTAATTATATTTTGGAATATCGATTATATGCAATTTTCAATTGTATTTCTAAAATCAGGAGAGAAAACAACCTTGGCAACAATAAAAACATTAAATAAGATAGTGTTACCCAGTGTTATTGGTCTCACCAAGCCTTTGTATTGGTGTACTTCAATTTTCTCTGACATTACATCGAATCTCTTTAGCTTTGTCGCAATTACTTATGCCTTTTTTCTTCTCTCTCTCTTGCAGTGTGTATGTATGTGGGGGGGATTGTTGTGTATACCATGTCTAGTGTTGTTGAAAGACACGATCCTTTGGGTAGACAACTCTTCAGGGGGAATAGTTCGCTTTTGTGTTCTTTTAATCTTATTCTCGCTCTTCGCCCTGTTAGGAATCCACACAAAAGTCTAGTTAGTTCTTCTGGAAACCGTAGTCGGATTATTTTGAGCTTCAGTCCATCATGCCACACCTTATCGAACGATTTGCTAACATTTCGAAGTACTAATATACATTAGTGACGTGATGACATTGCGTTTGCTATCCGTTCTTAAGTTCTTGCAATGGCGGTAATCGTTCCAAGTAGTCGAACCCATATATATATATATATATATATATATATATATATATATTGGACAGAAGGACGACAGAATGAGTGGAAGGGTGGTGAGATAAACACCGAGTAATGTTGGAGTGTAAATTTACTGACGTTTCGTCCTTAACAGGACTTCTTCAGAGTATGAGTACATAAGCATAAAATCAACATATATATACACGCGTTCATGTCCGCGTTCCTGCTAACCCACGCCACTCGAGTCCGCTTGTTTCCTCATCTCCCGGCGGATGAGTCGTCCGGACATTTGAGACAGTTTGATGAATCCGTCCCTGTGATTAAGGCAAGGCTGAGATGCTACATATGTTGCCTCAACTAGTTTCCTCTTTTTCTTTTCTAACCCCTGTTGTAAAATCTCTACCCCGCTCCAGTTGGGAAGGTGTCCAAGTTGGTCCACATGAACCACCAATGCGCTGGAAGTGCGATGGGCTTTTAGGTCGTTCTTGTGTTCGTATGTTCGCTTGCGTAGACCTCTCCCAGTTTCTCCAAAGTAGCTCAGTTCACAGCTGGTACATGGTATTTTGTATACCACGCTATTAGTGATGTTGTCTTTTCTCTCCTTACCTCTCATTATTTCGCCAATTTTCATGCTGGATGAGCTGGCAATCTTCAATCCTGTGTTGCGTAGTAGGTGTCCTAATTCTTCCGTGTGTTTGGAACTGGGAACCACAATGAAGTCACCTTCCTTATCTTCCTTAACCTCATCCTTTTTGTCCAATGTTCTGAGTGCTATTTTTCTCAAGCTGTGTAACAATCCTTCCGGGTACCTGAGATCTGTGAAGACTTTAAAAATATATTTGACCTCTCTATCAATATGCTCCTCACTGCATACCCGGAATGCCCTAAGAAAAAATCCAATTATTACTCCTCTCTTGGTTCTCTCGCTGTGTGCCGAGAAGTAATGAATAAGGTCATTTTTGTTAGTTGTCTTTCTGTGGACCGAAAAACTCACCGTGCCATTGTCCTTTCTCCAGATTAGTACGTCTACCTTTCTTAGACGTATATTAATTAAAAACAAAAGATTAGAAATAAAGATAATAACCACAATAACCCAACTAAAATGAATTTCCAGAAAAAAAAAACTCACCATTGAGGTAGCTTCAACGTACATTACCCTAACAGGCTTGCTTAAAGATAGTGTTACACGCAGAAAAATCCTTGAACAACTACAGTTTATAGAGAGTGGACAAAAACATAAGTCATGAAGGCGTCGTGATATATTTCAGAAATGATCAGACCATGAAGAACAAGCACAATCAAATATACTACAGAAATTCTTCCTGGTACAAGCAATAACAAAGTTCAGCAAACAAATTAGATTTCTTCTTCGTCAACAATGAACAATTCATCATATATCTTATATCACTCTTGGAGAGACTTTATTGAAGTGTGGGAGTTGTGTCTCATAGGATAAATCAAACACTACTGAATATATTACCGAAGATATATTTACGGTAATACAAATTACAAATAACTATGGCATATACTCCAAACGACTTTACACAATGCTAGGGTAAACAGAACTCCGTCATGACATACTTGAACGGCTTATCTCCATCAGTTGCACAATTTTCTAATATCTTCGGCGTTTTTCGTAAGTGCAAAAACATTCGTGCACTTCATGGAACACTTGAGAATTTTGAATTACGAATTAGCAAAAATGCAATTACGCAACGGGCCAAAGGTCACTCAAATAACTTCACAACTGAGAGTAAACCAATTAAGGTTTACAGCTGGCAGTATGCATGTAATAACCCATCAACCAAACTGAACTGCTTGATAACAGTGGGTGATACTTAATAGCTGAATGTAGAATCATACAGGAAAATTATATCACTCAGGTCACACTGGAAAGGCCTTTCACCAGCGTAGGCCATCACGCAATACACGAGATCATCTTTCCGTGAGGAAATGTGAGTCATTACGTGACGTTTGAAATAAGTCCTCCGTGTGAAAGCTGAAAAGGCTTCTTTCCTGTATGGGTCGCCACATGACATCTAAGTTTACTTGTTTCTGAGAAAGCTGCACCATACAGGTCACACTTGATAGACTTCTCTCACACTGTGGGTCACCACGTGTCGTTTGAGATTACCCTTAAGTGAGAAAGCTGCATCGCAGAGGTCACACTTGAAAGGCTTCTCTCCAGTATGGGTCGCCATGTGTTGTTTAAGAATATTCTTTCGTGAAAAAGCAGCATCACACAGGTCACACTTGAAAGGCTTCTCTCCAGTGTGGGTCAACACGTGTTGTTTAAGAATATATTTTCGTGAAAAAACAGCATCACACAGGTCACACTTGAAAGGCTTCTCTCCAGTGTGGGTCAACACGTGTTGTTTGAGAGTATTCTTTAGTGAGAAAGCTGCATCACACAGGTCACACTTGAAAGGCTTCTTTCCAGTGTGGGTCACCATGTGATATTTGAGATTACCCTTTTGTGAGAAAGCTGCATCGCAGAGGTCACACTTGAAAGGCTTCTCTCCAGTATGGGTCGCCACGTGTTGTTTAAGATTATGCTTTTGTGTAAAAGCTGCATCACACAGGTCACACTTGAAAGGTTTCTCTCCAGTGTGGGTCAACATGTGTTGTTTGAGATGATTCTTTAATGAGAAAACTGCATCACACAGGTCACACTGGAAAGGCTTCTCTCCAGTGTGGGTCACCACGTGTTGTTTGAGATTATTCTTTTGAGAGAAAGCTGCATCACACAGTTCACACTTGAAAGGCTTCTTTCCAGTGTGGGTCATCATGTGATTTTTGAGAGAAATCTTCCATGAAAAAGCTGCATCACACAGGTCACACTGGAAAGGCTTCTCTCCTGTGTGGATCATCATGTGTTCTCTGAAAGCACTCTTTCGCAAGAAAGACGCATCACACATGCTACACTGGAAATGCTTCTCTCCGGTGTGTGAAACTATGTGTTGTTTGAGACTACTCTTTACTGAGAAAGCTGCATCGCACACGTCACACTTGAAGGGCTTCTCTCCTGTGTGGGTCATCATGTGTTCTCTGAAAGCACTCTTTCGCGAGAAAGACGCATCACACATGCTACACTGGAAATGCTTTTCTCCGGTGTGTGAAACTATGTGTTGTTTGAGACTACCCTTTACTGAGAAAGCTGCACCGCACAGGTCACACTTGAAGGGCTTCTCTCCTGTGTGGGTCATCAGGTGTCGTTTGAGATCTTTCTTTTGTGTGAAAGCTGCATCACACAGGTCACACTGGAAAGGCTTCTCTCCAGTGTGGGTCAACACGTGTTGTTTGAGATGACCCTTTCCTGTGAAAGCTACATCACACAGGTCACACTTGAAAGGCTTCTTTCCAGTGTGGGTCACCATGTGATATTTGAGAGAACTCTTCCATGAGAAAGCTGCATCACACAGGTCACACTGGAAAGGCTTCTCTCCAGTGTGGGTCATTGCGTGATATTTGAGAGAACTCTTTCCTGAGAAAGCTGCACTACACAGGTCACACTTGAAAGGCTTCTCTCCAGTGTGGGTCATCATGTGATATTTAAGAGCACTCTTTGCTGAGAATGCTGCATCACACAGGTCACACTTGAAGGGCTTCTCTCCTGTGTGGGTCATCACATGATATTTGAGAGCATCCTTTCTTGAGAAAGCTGCATCACACAGGTCACACTTGACGGGCTTCTCTCCTGTGTGGGTCAACGTGTGTCGTTTGAGATCATTCTTTCGTGAGAAAGCCGCATCACACTGGTCACACTTGAAGGGCTTCTCTCCAGTGTGGGTCATCAGGTGTCGTTTGAGATCATTCGTTTGTGTGAAAGCTGCATCACACAGGTCACACTGGAAAGGCTTCTCTCCAGTGTGGGTCAAAACGTGTTTTTTGAGATGACCCTTTCCTGTGAAAGCTGCATCACACAGGTCACACTTGAAAGGCTTTTCTCCAGTGTGGGTCATCATGTGGTACTTGAGATGAATCTTTCATGTGAAAGTTGCATCACATAGATTACACTGGAAAGGCTTCTCTCCAGTGTGGGTCACCACGTGCCGTTTAAGATTACTCTTTGTCGAGAAAACTGCATCACACAGGTCACATTGAAAAGGTTTCTCTCTAGTGTGGGTCATCGTGTGATATTTAAGATGACTTGTGAGATAGGTGTGCCGCAGATGACACAAGATTATATCTATATGACGAATATAGGGAATCTTCAGATACTTTTTCCCAGGAATTGTTGATAGCTACTCTCATCCTGAAAGTAAATATGTAATAAGTATGACAACTAAGTTTTTGAGAGAATGGAATAAGAGTGACACCAAGGAATACAAGTAGAGTGGGGCATTAACCAAAATGAAATCAGGGAAGGGAATAAACATTTCATAACAAGAAGTTTAAAGGAAGAAGAAATGGAAGGTTGAACAAATACTAAATAATATGGGGTAGTCAAAATTATTCAGGGAATAATAAAACGAAAGACTGAACAAATAATGCAAAGAGATAGAGCCCACAAGAATAAGAAATCAATTATAGGATACAACACCACAGCTGGAAACAAGAAATACTTGCAGAATTTTTTGCAGAGGACCACTACACACACACATCAATCAAGGATTTAAAAAATCAACATTGGAGAGATTCATGAGATTCTGATATCAATTTTTACAATAAATCACTTGTTTTCCGTTTTTCGAAGAACTCCCTCACCCTCTGCGTGGTAAGTAAATTACTTATAGCTTAGGTTAGATTCACCCCTCACTTTCATCAAATACAAAGACAAGGTACACAGTGGGAGTAGCCCAACAGCAATCTTGTAAATCAACATATTTCATTTTCAAGGTTATGGTGAATGGCACTATTTTTTTTAAACATTATGATATAAAAATTATAACTTGCTAATATTTTTGGAGTATAACAAAAATATACAAATACATTGACCAAAGTGCAACAAATTAAGATAACAAACAATTCATACCAAAGAAGATTAAAAAGAAAAGAATGAGAAAAAAATGGATGATTGAACAAATGTAAAAACTATGAAGAACTACAGAAGCTGGATAAATGAGTGAAAAGGTAATGAAAATTGATAGATAAGAAGTCACATGATTAGATGAATAAATATTACAAACGGAAAAAATAAAAAGGGGGAAAATTGGAGTATGATGGACACAATAACACAGATAACTGGACTTATTTTATTTCATTTTTTTCAGAGGTCACCCACCCAATAAATGAAGATGCCAGGAATCAATATGTGATTCTTGTAAATCCTTTATTGGTTTCCATCCCCGCCCCTACACACACACACACACACACACCAATCACGGATGTCATAAATCAACATTTGCGAGATTTATGATAATCTAATACTGTATTGGTTTCTACAACAAATTACTTGTTTTCCATTTTGGGGGGAAACAAGTAAAATTTCACACTAATACCACCAGAATCCTATAAATGAAAATATAGAATATTGATTTATGACATCTTTGAGTGAGAAGTAAATCATTTCTAATCAATATATCCTAACCTGTCCCTACCTACAACTACGTTGGGTTAGATTCACCCCTCACTTCCATTAGTTACTATAACAAGGCCCACGAAGGAATCAGCTTGTTGATTTATAGTTCAGTGAAAACAACCACTTCAAATGAATTACGTGTGATCTGTGTAAATACTTGTGCTGTGTAGCAATTCTACTTGTAAATCAACATGATATTCAATTTCCTAGGTGACTAGATGTCTCCCTTTTGAGAACTTTGTCCTCTATCTGGCACAACCTCAAGCCAGACGTGCATTTGTCCTCCTTTCTTGGGGTGTGGCAAAAATAAATGAATAAACAAATAAATAAATAAAATAATAAAGAATATATAAATAAATAAATAAATAAGTGAATGAATAAATAAATAAATAAATAAGTGAATAGATAAATAAATAAATAACCCTAGGTATACAATAATGCTATACAATTAAATTATGTGGGAGTACCCAGGCCAAGGTCAACATCGGAACTCAGCAGCCGAAGTAGACAGGAACTGCACAGGACTAATGTTGTGAACGTGTGATTGCATGATTTACATCTCATACATTGGGCTGCAGTCCTGAGGTGGCCATGGTGCAGTGTGGCTTGGCAATTAATTTATGAGGTTAAGGAGTCTGAAAATGCTGAAAAGAAAGACTTTGTTTAACTCTAACTGGGCCAAAGAGATTGGATTTATTGCTAAAAGCAGAAAGGATGAGTTTTTGTACACTGTTGTTGTGATTTGCAGATTGGAGGTATGGGGAATAGTGCAGTTGAACGACACACAGCCACAGACAAACATAGACTTAACACTCTTAGTGCTGGCAACTTGTCACTACTATCATTTGTTTCTTCAGCTCGATCCTCTCAGGATGACAAAATTACAGCTCCAGAAATTTGTAAAGTGTATCATACTGTGAAACATCACCAGTCATATAGGAGCACTGACTGTGCAGTGAAAGTTGACAAAGAGGTATATAGTGACTCCTCAGTAGGAAAAGGTGTAACATGTGGAAGAACCAAAGCAGAAGCTCTGTGTGAAAATATTTTAGCACCATATTCTGTGGAATATGTAAAAGAACATGACTTGCACTTTTCAATAGCAACTGATGCTTCAAACAAAGGTGCAACAACATGTTTCCCAATTCTTTTGAGATACTTTAATTTTGAGGAGGGAGTGCAACATGTGTTACTTGACTTTTACACTGATAATGATGAATCATCAAAAGCTATCACAAATCAGTTATAATAGTCTAAGTTACAAGCGTCGGGTCTGGATCTGAATAAAGTGTCGGCATACACAGCTGACAATGCAACTGTAAACTATGGAAAATACAACAGTGTTTATCAGAAACTGAAACTGACCCAAAACAACATTATTGCTGCTAACTGTTTGGCTCATGTTTTGCACGATGCATCAAAAT
>NC_134788.1:60123491-60275991 GCF_046742065.1 Oratosquilla oratoria
ATGAATATTTACAACATATTCATGCTTGTACATCACGACTATAATATGAAGCATGGTGAATGACTGCTCCTGGAAGCTTCCGATATAAATTACAAATTTTGGCTGAAGCTATGGTTCTTTCTGTGACATTTCACTGCATGCATTTGAAGTATTCCACTCCCAAATAATGTATGATACTCCTACAATCCGCATCCATCGCAATGAAAAGAAGTTGCCAAGAATATATTACCCCTAGAAACGTATCCCCGAATTCGTTGCTTAGTATCTATGGTCGTTGCATGCGAGAATGTAAACAATAGATGAGTTTTGAGAAGACTTCATTCTGACTACCAAATTGGAAGTGCCCAAATTCGACCAGAACTAACATGAAACCTAACGGCAACATCAACTGATGAACAGACAAGGAAAATAACCTCCACCATACAATAAATACATGTGCACCATTGTCGAGCGTCCCCAATATTACACTTATTACCTATTACCTGCGTGCATGTCATGATGTTGTGCTTCTAAACTATATGCCACTTCTGGATATCGCAGATGTCCTAGGAATCTCAAAGATTCTTTTTAGTATATATTAAGTAACTGCTCATACCATAAAGGATATATTTGTATTCAATTGATACGAAACGACTGTTTCTGGTCCCCTTAACCCTCTACGTCTGTTGTCTGTGTAACTTAGCGTAGAATAACAATCTAATGAAGACCACAATGGAAATAAGCGTACGTTTTTTTGTGTTATCCTCGGCAATTTTGTGATTATCATTTCGAAATATGTGTTATTGTATTTATTTTTTGGACTTCATGTATACTGATTCTTTGCCAAATAAGTTTACTTACTAATAACTTGTAGAGGACGAAGTGGCGGCCAGCCAAGATGAATGTAAACAAATAACATACGAGCAGAGTTGCCAGATTGGCCTTTTCTAGGCCAAAACCCTCAATTTTGGCTTCTTTTTCAAGCATTTGGCCTAAGGATATTTAGTTTGGCCTAAATGACTAAATCTGGCTTTTTTTTTTTTTTTTTTTTTTTTAGAGTGTGGCTTAAATATATTTTATTTGGCTTCAGTAAGCTCATCTGATAATAGTGAGTTGAATACTGAGTTCATTCGCCACCTCCTAAGACAAAACTAATCCAAGTTATAGTCTACCATATGGTCGAGTGCGCGTATCTTTTCTTTTCTTTTTATTTTGTTACCATTGTGATCCACGCAATTTGTCCCATTTACTCTTTTGGCACAAAGATGAAATTGGACGAATCACCTGTGTGATGTTGATAGCGCACGGGATCCATGTGCAACTTTTGGCGTGATTTTTTTTTTTCTTAACTGTCTGACGTAATTTTAGGCCTTCAATCAATAGTAAGCTATGTTCATAAACAAGCAAGGAATAGGCTACATTGGTAGGGTACTGAATATAGAAATATATTGTGTTTTGATTAATAAAATTGGTCAAATCATTTTCCATCCCACAAAAGCGTTCGTTCTGGTTGTTTATATTTATGTAGAGTGGAAAAGAGCGTTGACATTAAATTTTCATTAGTGTTTTTAGTGATTTTCAAGTGCTTGATTATTTAGGAGTATTTATTTTTTCAGGTGCATAGAATAAGAATCAGCCTGCAATCTTCAATAGCCTAAGATGCCGAAGTGGAACTGCAGTTATGATAGTGCCAGGAGGTACAGAGCTGAGTGGGAGAAAAAGTTTATGTTTGGTGAAATATGCACCTGATGGCTCTGGTGAGGCGGGATATTGTAAGTTATGTCACTGTAATCTGAACCCCAAAATGTGCTCATTACAAAACCATGAAAAATCGGAGAAACACAAGAAGAAGACAGTACACCAGCACTTGCACCACCAATCAATTTTCATTCAACAACACCCAACGATGTCGAACAGGCAGAATTGGAACTTGCTGTTGCAGTCTGCTGCCATTGCTCAACTTCCTCTGTGGACCACATTGGTGAAATTATATAAAAAAAAAGAGAGAGAAAGGTAGCATCTTAGGAAAAATCAATCTTCTTAGAACTAAATGTAGCAAACTGATAACGGAAGTTGTGTCCCCAGCCCTTAAACAAGAACTGAAGAAGGATCTAGGAGAAAAATTTGCCCTTTTAGTAGATGAGTCAACCGATGTTGGGACAGTGAAGTATTTATGCATTGCGATGCGTTACTGCAGCAAAAAAGGAAAAGAGAATAGTAACAGAGTTTGTTGGTCTTATTCCTGTCAATGACACAACAGGGGAAGCATTATTCAGTCATCAAAGCTGCTGTTATAAATTTAGGTTTAGAACTTGGTAACTGCATTGGTTTTGCAAGTGATGGTGCCTCAGTTATGACTGGAGTTAATAACTCGGTTTGGACCCGAATACAGTAGGAGTCTCCAGATTGTGTGCAAGTAAAATGTATTTGTCACTCTCTAGCACTGTGCGTGAAGCATGCATTTGAGAAGCTGCCTTCATGCTTGGGATTTTTAATTTCAGAAATACCAAAATGGTTTTTCCAAGAGTACAGTAAGGAGGGCAGCTTTCAAACAATTGTTTAGCATAATGGACCCAACTGAAGAAAGGAAAGGAACCTCGCTGCCATTTCAGCAAGCTTCTCAGACCAGATGGCTAGTACGCGGGAAAGTAATGTACAGCATCTTGATGAACTGGGAAGAACTTAAGGCATACTTCATGTGTGCTGAGCAGGCTAGTGGAGCTGATGCCAGGTATAAGGCACGTATGATTTCTGACATCCTAAATGACCCAATCAACTATTGGTATTTTCACTGTGTCATACCCATTGTTATGGAGTTTGAAGGCGTCAACTCATATTTTCAAGCCACGGATGCCGATCCTCAGAGCATGGAAGATGAGCTTGTTCAACATCATCATAGTCTACGGGCAAGAGTTTTCAGCCCAGATGAAAGTGAATTAGCTATATCCGAAGTAGATTTTAGAGCTCGCTTTGCCATGGAAGTGGAGAGGTATATCGAGATGCATCAAGTTAGTGGTGAAACGAAAGTTCAGGACGTCAAGTCCCGATGTTACAGCTTTCTCGTGGAGGCCATCAAGCAAGCTGAGAAACGTCTGCCTCCTACGAGGAACATATACAAGGGTCTCAGTACTCTTGACCCATCAAAAATTTTGAGTCAAACAGCAAGGGTGCCATGTAAGGATCTACCATTCCCTACCTTACGAACACATAAATATAATGACATTGAACAGCAGTATAGGATTGTATTACATGTAAACTGGGTTGAAGAGGCAGTATTTGACAACAAAATACCAGATGACTCTGTTCAGTTCTGGATAGGAGTGGTAATCGCTATGATACACTAGGTAACAAATATTTTATAGACCTAACAACATATGAATTGTCCTGTCTTGCCACACCAGTTAGCAATGTTCTTGTTGAACGCATATTTTCTCATGCTACAATAGTTAAAACAAAATTAAGAAACAGACTGAGCACAAGAACCCTAGATGCCATTATTCGCATTAGTACCCATCTGCACTTCAGAGGTTTGTGTTGCAGGAATTTTGTGGTCACACCTGATATGTAGCGCTTATTTTCATCTGCAAATATGTATGGAGATGAATATGATGTATGTGATGATGTGATTGACTATGTTTGAACACTGATTATGTCTCCTTGTTTACCAAAGTCTGGTGCTATAATGCAGAATATAATTTTGACTTATTTTTTGTTGCTCATGAAAAGGATTATATTTTTTATATTGTTTGTGGAAATAATGACCATGAAACTTGCATGCTGCACAAAAAAAAAAAAAAAAAAAAAATTGTTTCTCATTAACCACTTCAGTACGGGCCTTAAATCTCGCGGGCAGCAGCCAATGCCAGCCGTATGACGTGTCGTAATAATACTCGCATCATAAAATATAGTCACGGCTTATATCGATCGTTCTCTCTTTCACCCGCGAATTTTGAAAACCACAGAGAATGGGATTCAGGGCGCATTTGGGAGAATGTAAAAACACAGGGGCGACTACAATAAATATAATCAAGACGCCGATATGGCAGCGTCGCGAATCCACTTGCTCCTCATGACGCCTACCGTATGGAAGGGGTTAAAAAGAATTATGAAACAAATTATCATAATTTAGACTTACTTTTTATACTGTTTATGAAAAATAAAGAACCATTAATTCATTGTATGCATATGATCTTTTACTTGGCACCACTGAGCTATTTAGAACATCTAAGTTCGTATGCAGTATAATCATAGGGGGTCCAATATGGCGGCCACTGCATCACCCGTTGCCCAGGCGGAGGACTTACGAACTACGTAGCGCTTGTGTACACAGATCGCCAATCCAGTAAACCACTATAGCTCAGTGCTCAGTACAAATCGTATAGTATTTGGTGAATTGAGAAGTGGAATAATTAAATATTTGGCCTTTTTACTGCATATTTTTGGCCTTTTTCTGTAGTGCATTTGGCCTTTTGTTGTTGTTGCCTTTGGTCTTTTTCTGCGTCAGTAATCTAGCAACCCTGCATATGAGTACATCGCCTGGCATGTAAGGTCAAAATGCAATGGATGAAGTAATTTTCCTAGTCCTCCCATTCCCTTTCACAAATTGTCGATTCCAACATGGTCATGTTCATATTTCTATTAAAATAAGGGTTTATAAGAGTGGATTTCCGAGCGGATAAGTGACAAAATACCATGTGATTGTTCAAATTAGATTAAAAGCATGAAATATGACAGGATGACGTTAGACTAGAGTCCCAATCTTATGAAGAGATTCAGATAAGGGACCATCTCGAACCCTGCCCATAAAGACACTGGCAGTCTTTTTCCAAAATGGCTGACATGGCTGGACATTATCTTCAGCATTACATGTTTCAAGTGGTTTAATGCTTGTACGCTTATAAACTGTTTACTGTAGCAATGAAAGGCATCCAACAGAGTTGCTCATTACTAAGTTAATGTTAGAAATATAAAGATATAGCATTTTATGGGATATTTGTGGTGAATTTAAAATGATCGCCTTCCTACTTGGATTACAGGGTGTATACACCAAGTATTCATGTTTTCTTTGCCTATGGGACAGTCGGGCGGATAATGAACACTACTAGAAAGTGGAGTTGCCCCCTCGAGAAGGCTTGCAGCCAGGAAAACTCAATGTTATTAGACACCCTCTTGTAGACCTTACCAAAGTGTTGCTATACTCACTTCATATAAAGCTTGGTTTGGTCAAACAGTTTGTAAAAGCATTAGTTCAAGGTAGAAGAGCATTTCAAGAGATTCGTCAACTCTTTCCAAAAATATCAGAGGCCAAAGTTAAGGGTGGTATATTTACTAGTCCGCAAGTAAGGAGAGTGTTGAAGTCTATGCAACTTGAAAATGCAACGAGTACTGTCGAAAGCGAGTCGTGGTGTACATTTCGAGGTAGAGTTCATTGATTCCTTGCTAATAATAAAGACCCAAAACACAAGCCGCTCGATGTAGCAAAACTCTTGGAAAGCTGTAAGAACTTAGGATGTAGAATGTCATTAAATGGGCACTTTTTGCATTCACATTTGGAATGTTTCGTGAAAACTTGGAAGGAGTGACTGAAGAGCATGGCGAGAATTTCCTTTAAGACATTGTTGCAACGGAGAAAAGATACCAAGGACGATGAGACACTGCTATGATGGGAGGCTATGGTTACTGGTGCGCAAAGATCAAGGAGTTCACAGTAAGAAGTCACGCTCATCAATGTATTTCTAGTGGGCTCTTCCGTATCATATGCTTTTATACTTACATTCTTTCATTAGTTTTAAAAGGAAATATAAGGATAAAACAACAGCTACAATTTATAGACAATGGGAATATGCTAAATATAGTGTACTATCGTAGTTTAACATAGTTTGTTTTGTATATAAAACATTAATTATACTTTTAAATATCGATTATATGCAATTTTCAATTGCATTTCTAAAATCAGAAGAGAAAACAACCGTAATAACTATAAAGACATTTAAAGAAACAAAACTAGTGTTACCCAGTGTTATTGGTCTCACCAATTAAGGGTTTGATTTGGTCTAACATTACTTTGAATCTTCTTAGTTCTGTCGCAATTACTTATGCATTTTTTCTTCCCTCCCTCTCTCTTTTACTGGGTGAGAGACTAGAAAAGTCGGAAGAGAGCCGCGGCCTGAGAGTTGGAAAGGAAATAGGGGACGGCACTCCTTGTGTAATCATTGGGAACAGCTAAGCTAGATAGGATATTTTCTTTTCTACTTGTTCAGTTTCATTTAAGTTTACTTAATTACTAGGTTGGTCTGATGCAACGTATACTGGTTGTGGCGGTAACGTCCGGGTTCTTGGTAGACTCTGTGGCCACCATGCAAGGATGGGGCTGTACTCTTTCCTCTTGTTCGTTTCCTTTCGGATGCTCTGGGGTAGTGGGGTCTTCAAGTAATTTGTCCCAGGTTTGATTCCACATACGGTGGTGTGTGATGTTGAGAGGTTCTACGTTGATTCTCTTGTGGATTTCTTCGATTGTTTCATGGTGGGGTTTGGCCACTGGCAAGGTTGAGAGCTGCACGGACAAAAAAAAAAAAAAAAAAAAAAAAGAAAGAAAAAAAAAAAAGGTGCTCTAAACGGACAAAACCCCAGCATTATAAAACCCCAGTGGATTTAGATTGACACAACTTTGGTATATATATACACATACCAGCGGCTTTTCCCCCCTTACACGGGGGGTAGCCAAAAAGAAAAAGGCAGAGAACCACTCACACACATTCCATTCCCTACATATTCCACTCCCCTCCAACCTCCTCCCTCCCTCTTATCTTGGCACCTCCTGGATGACGGGTAATCCCTGCATCCTGTCCACTGCCCTAAGTCAGAAGCAGTGTCGCAAGACACAGCACATCCACAGCAAGGCTGCTTCATAAATTCGGCGACCCCCCCCCTCTCCGTCCCCCCATGCAGAAACGGAGAAGACGGGGAGAAATCCCTTCGGGCTGCGTCAATTTTTTCTTATACATACTTCCTCACTCCCCATCCCCCACCCGCTCCCACTCATGCATCGCAGCATCATCCATACGCAACCCTTCTCCATTTTCCCCTATCTTCTGTCCTCTCCCGTCCTTCCTCAATAGACATTCCTCTCCTTTGTAATGCCCCTTTCACCCCATCCATCCATCTCATCCTAGGACGCCCCCTCATATTCACTCCTTCCACACCCCTTTTGCTAATCTTTCTTCACTCATTCTTTCCATGTGTCCAAACCATCCTAATACTCGTTCATCAATCCTATCTCCCAGCTCCCTTTCCACCCGTTCTCCTCCTCACCTCCTCATTTCTCACTCTATCTAGCCTAGTAACCCCTATCATACTTCTCAGACATTTCATTTCTAACACAAACTCCTTCTCTCTTCCTCTCTCATGTTCCATGTTTCTTCCCCGTACAGTGCTCTTGGCACAATCACTCCTTCATATAACCTCCTCTTAGCATCCATTCCCAGATGTCTATTTCTCATTACATTTCAATCCACCAAGGCATTTACTCGCTTATCTCAATCTATATTCTACTTCCACCCCCTATTCTCCCTTTCCTGCTACATTCGCACCCAAGTATCTAAAACTATCCACTTCTTCCTGTCTTTCACCCTTTATGCTCACCTCCAGCCCGCTGTCACTCTCTCCCCTTGTACATCTCATCACCTTCCTTTTGCGCACATTTATCTTCAGCTTCCTTCTTTCACACACCTTCACAAACTCTGTCACTAACTTCCTCAATCCCTCCTCTGATCCTGCTACAAGTGCAGTGTCGTCAGCAAACAACAACTGTCTTGTTAGTTGTTCACAGTGTGAGTTAAACACTATGCGAACTGTTCCTCAATTTATTTGCACAGCACAGCAGCACAGGAGATGAATACTTAAATTCTACACTCACACGAAGTACTTGTCTTTCTCTCTCAGCTCGCTCGCTCAATCTGACTCATATGAGTCACTTCTAGCTTGGGCATGGCGATCGTGATAGTTGCGTTCATCCCATTTTCTCTGATTAATTCTTTGCACACAGAAATTTGCATACATCCAAATCACAGTTATACAATAGTTTAAATTTAGTAGTATTAATAATGTATATCCCATTCATTCAACTTTCGCATTACAAATAAAATGATGATTAATCATGTAAACAGAAGTGGCAATTAGTAAAGTTCTGGAACATTCATGCTTGCTATACGTACGAACGCGCACACAATGACGCAGCACTTTTCGTTGTACATCTACATATAATGCTTAATAAAATTAAATGCATTAGGCTTATTTCCCACTTTTCTCCATTTTCTTTTACCATCTCCAACCCCTGACCCACTACCCTTGCATTTACCTCTCGCACCATCCCATCCATGTATAGATTGAACAGCCAGGGTGACATGACACATCCCTGTCAAAGTCCCACCTGTACCCCAAACCATTCACTCTCTCCATTTCTAATCCTAACACAAGCACTACTACTCTCGTAAAAGCTCTTGACTCCTCTTAACAGCTTTCCTCCTATTCCATATATCTGCAGTACCTCCCACAGTGCCTTCCTGTCTACCCTGTCGTAAGCCTTTTCCAGATCCATAAAAGGTTAAAAAAACATCCTTACCTTTTCATATAGCTTTCTCACATATCTGTCTTACCACAAAGATCTGATCTACGCAACCCCTACCTGTCCTAAAACCACACTGTTCCTCACCAATTATTCCCTCTGTTCCTCTCAACCAAGACCCTCCCATAAGCCTTCCCAACTACACTCAACAAGCTGATCCCTCTGAAACTACTACACTCACACTTGTCCCCTTTTCCTTTGTAAAGTGGAACTATACAGGCACTCATCCAGTCCTCCGGCACTCTACCCTCTCTTAAACAAACATCAAATAACCTCACCAGCCAGTCCACCATCACTGTACCTCCTTTTTTTTTTCAGACATTCTGCATGGCATCCATCCAACCCAGGTGCCTTACCTGCTCTCATCATCTTAACAGCTGCCTTCACTTCATCTTTTCTTATTTGTCCTCCATTTTCCTCACTCTCGTTTTCTTAGTGCTTCCCATTGCAATTACCTTTCCCTCCCTATCCTCCTTCACATTTAGCAACTACCTAAAATACTCTGCCTACCTTCCTCTCACTGATTTCGCTTCCATTATCTTCTCTCCATCTACACCTTTTCTTCTCTACTTGATTCGCCTCCTCTTCCTCTCTTAATTTCTTTCCATAACATTTTGTTATTACTTTCAAAATTTTCTGTCATACACTTACCCCATTTCACATATGATCTCCTTTTTTGCCCCCTTTATCTTATGCTTTACTTCTCTTCTCTTTACTTTGTACCTCTCATATGATTCCCTCGTCCTAATTTGTAACCAATCTATGAAAGCTCGCTTCTTCTCTTCTACACTCTTCTTTGCTTCCTCATCCCACCACTCACTACCCTTTCTTCTATTTCCTCCCGTCCTCCTTGTTCCACACAACATCTCTCAACACCTTATGACTCCCTCCTTATCTCTTCCTACTATACTCCTGGCTACCTCTATGTAGCCATTAATGCTCTATCTACCACCATTCCATCCACCACCCTCTCCCATGTATACTTATGCATGACTTTCTTCCTAAACGATGTATTAGCTATCATCAACTCTCTTTCGAAAAAAGGATATCAGGACAATATAGAATCGGAGCAAAGGAAGTAAAGGAAGTGGGATATGAAAAACACCTGGGAGTAATCATTACAAAGAACATGTCTCCTGACAACAAACAGATAAACAAAATTGTCGGAGAAACCTATAACTTGCTAAGAACAATAAAGGTGGACGAAGAAATTGTAAAGAAATTACTAGTCACACTGATAAGGCCAAAATTAGAGTACCCAGCAACACTATGGTCACCCAGTGCCAAAAAGAATATAAGGAAGATTGAGAGAATCCAGAGGGCAGCTACGAAGATGGTATCAACAATTTGAAAATTGCCATATGAACAGAGATTGTCAAAACTAGAATTACCTACTCTGGAACTAAGGAGAGAAAGAGGTGACTTGTTGACTATCTGCAGAATCATGAGAGGTATGAAAGTCCTTGATAGAGAAGACTTATTATATTGGGATAAGAGAAACACAAGGGAACATGGAAGGAAGCTCATAAGGACAGTTATAGAAGAGACCTGAAAAAGAACAAATTTCCCCACAGAGTTGTGGATGTATGGAGCAAACTAGACGAAACAATAGGGTGTGCAAAAACCATAAACAAATTTAAAAAACAAATTAGACATGGTGAGATACAGAGACGGGACTCCACGAGCATAGCCCCTCTTTATCATGTTGATATTATTGATAAGTCAGTAGAACTGTAGGAATTGTTTCATTATGTTTTGGAGCTGAAGTTCAAGTTAGCTTTAAGGGTAAAGGCTAAAATGAAGACTGACTAGGCAAGGCAGCTCGCTGTGATAACATAACAAACAAATGATTTGACAAACACAGTCACTAAAGACTCTGAGATCACCTTCGAGGAAGCTCTAGTGTATATTGCCAGACTCACTTGTAGAATGACATGATAGATGCAGAAACGCCAATCAACAATTACATTTGATATAGCACTGACAGAGACACTAGATGCCATGGAGGTGTCATGATATTTATCAGAAATCATCGGACACAAAAGTTCTCATAACGAAGATCATTACGTGGAATTGATTGCCATCCACCAAATACTTGTATAAAGATTAATTGTAAACTGATATCCATCTCAAAATGATATGTGCACTTCACGAAAACAAATTGAACAGAAAAAAAGACATCACAACTCGACCTAGCAAAGAGGTTGTCCCAAGAGTCAAGAGGGAACAAGTACATGCACAACTGCTACTAAACGTCACGAACAAGCTATCCTTGGCACAAATAATAATGTAGTTAATGAATGGAATAAACTTCATGCAGCGGCAGTGGAATGCAGTTCACTTCGAAGCTTTAAAGATGAAAATCTTTATCAACTGGGTTATTGCACAGAAATTTATGCCAGGAGTTAGGGACACCATATACATCTTTCCTAACCCAAAAATACTAATCTGCAACCCTTTCATGTTTGGCCCCCCACCTCCCTTTCAAAAATTTTTATAATATTGAAATGGCTACTCCTCCTATAGTAATTGCTCTACATGAATGAAATTAATATGGTGGAAGGACCTCAACCAGACCTTCAAACTAATAGAAATTTTAAAGTAATTAGTTTGTGGAATTGTAATTTCTATATTTTTTCCCATTCCGGCCCCCTACAAATCCGGGGAAAAAAAGGCAAAAATTAACCCTTTCAGATATTAAAAAAAACAACAACATTCTATTTCACCAATCAGGCAGATTTAAACATATTATGTGTGAATTTTCATTGAAATTTATTAAGATGTTATGGAGGAGTAAAAGTTTGAAGGTATAAAACTTACGTTTTGAGATACGGGGCGTCAAAGTTTTCACTAACTTTGAACCCCTACATACTAATATAAATAAGGGATATCATGGCATTTCCTTATTTAGTTTTTTAGGCTTGAATATTGCTAATATTTAGAATAAGATTTATTCATATTCAGTCATATATGTTGATGTCCAGTCATATAATCTTCTGTTTTCTGGTCCCCACCTGCATTTTAGGCGGGTTATTACATTAGGGTGTCATAATTGCCAGCACTACTCATTGTTGCCAGGTTTTCAGTTGAATGTTCCAGGAGCATATTCTTTTACACTTTTCTTTGTTTTTTTTCTCACAGTTTTGGGTTTCTTCTTCCTCAGACTCATCAACTGTCTTTGATCTTCCTGCATCGTTAGGGAGTAGTCAAGGGTTGCAGAGCCTAATTTCAGGGCTTTCAATAAACTTGCCTGCTGATACCCAAAATTGTGATCCAGAATTGTTGCTTGGCACACAAACTGCAGTCTTGATGTCCCAGCAAACTTGGTCTTTTGAGCTCTCTTCGTCACAGTCTCCACTCGTTCTTCATCACACAGCTTCCTCAGTCTTGTCCCTATCCTCTTCTGTACATGATTGATACATTCTAATTTGCTGACCTTGATGTTTTCGTAGGGGCCACGGTCATTGTTCAGTGCACAAACTGCATCGTAGGCGCTGGAATCCCCATCTCCAAAAAAATTGACGTAACGGAATCCTAGAGACTCAGACAGTGCAAACATTCTTGTAGCTCCTTCTTGTTCCATTCCTCCATGCTGGGGTCTATATATAACCTCTGGTACAGAGACAGAGTTGCCAGAAGTCACTACCAATAGCACTCAATCATAACAAATTAGTTATTTATTGCAACATATATATTGTACTGACCAATACGTATCATAGGGCCGAGATGGGGTAGGAGGGGGTTTATTTGCCATAAACACGAAAATAAGGCGAATTTTGATGAAATACTCCGCATACAGACTGTCGATTGCCATACGCAGATGTAGAAAAAATTCCAGTTTTTCCCAATTTTCATCGATTCTTGATCAGCCGGTCCCCTTAAGAATCATTTAGATAAATACCTAAGCAAGATGCTGTAATGTCATTTATTTCATATTATTCATTTTTGTTATCATGTCTGATTGTTATTTACTTGATTCACATTATTTGATATTTGTTAATTTATTATCATTTATTATTTACATGTTTTTATTTGAATATACCTATGCATTTATTAATATCTATATCATTATGTTTTTATTGTCATTACTTTTTCCACATCTGACCTAGTTACGGACCAAAAGGTCTCCTGTTGGCATGCTCTGCCCTTGTTGGCATGCTCTGCCCTTGAAGGCGTCATGATATATTTCAGAAATTATCAGACCATGAAATTCTGTCTCAGGAGGTATCAAAGAAGAACAACTACAATCAAATCTACTAGACTCCAGAAATTCTTCTTGCTACAAACAATAACAAAGTTGAGGAAACAAATTGGATTTCTTCTTTATTAAAAATGAACAATTCATCATACAGATTACAAGTAACTATGGCGTATACTCCCAACTACTTTACACAATACTAAGGTAAACAGAACTGTATCCATTATGACATACAAATATGTATATCCACCAGTTGCACAATTTTCTAATATTTTCTTTTTTTTTTGTAATTGCAAAAACATTCATGCACTTAATGGAACACTTGAGAATTTTAAAAAAGAAAAAAAAAATGAACACGCAAAACACAATACACAATAGGCCAAAGGTCACTCAAATAACTTCTCAACTAAGAGTAAATCAATTGCAATTTCATTTGACAGTATGCACATGATAATCCATGAACCAAATTGGTTTATAACAATGAATCAGTACTTAATACCTGACAGTACCATGATACAGGAAAGTTATATCACTTAGGTCCCACTGGAACAACCAAAAATGCAACTACACAATAGGCCAAAGGTCACTCAAATAACTTCACAACTGAGAGTAAATAAATTAAGATTTCAACTGACAGTATGCACGTGATAACCCATCAACCCAACTGGTTTATAACAGTGGATCAGTACCTAATAGCTGCAAGTACCATCATACAGGAAAGTTATATCACTCAGGTTACACTGGAAAGACCTCTCACCAGCATAGGTCATCATGCAATACACGACATCAACTTTTCGTGAGGAAGTGGGAGTCATTATGTGACGTTTGATACAAGTCCTCCGTGTGAAAGCTGAAAAGGCTTCTCTCCAGTGTGGGTCACCACATGACGTCTAAGTTTACTTGGTTCTGAGAAAGCTGCACCACACAGGTCACATTTGAAAGGCTTCTCTCCACTGTGGGTCACCACGTGTCGTTTGAGACAACTCTTTTGTGTAAAAGCTGCATCGCACAGGTCACACTGGAAAGGCTTCTCTCCTGTGTGGATCATCATGTGTCGTCTGAAAGCATTCTTTCGTGAGAAAGACGCATCACACATGCTACACTGGAAATGCTTCTTTCCAGTGTGTGAAACTGTGTCGTTTAAGATCGCCCTTTGCTAAGAAACCTACATTGCACAGATCACACTTAAAAGGCTTCTCTCCAGTGTGAGTCGTCAGGTGTCGTTTGAGATAAACCTTTCGTGTAAAAGCCGTATTACACAGGTCACACCTTAAAAGACTTCTCTCCAGTGTGGGTCACTATGTGTCATTTAAGATGACCCTTTCCTGAGAAAGCTGCATCATACAGGTGACACTTGAAAGGCTTCTCTTTAGTGTGGGTTATCATGTGATATTTGAGATGACTCTTTCGTGAGAAAGCTGCATTACACAGGTCACACTAGAAAGGCTTCTCTCCAATGTGGATCACCACATGTTGTTTGAGAGCACTGTTTTCAGAAAAAGTCACATCACACAGGTCACACTTGAAAGGCTTATCTCCAGTGTGGGTTATCATGTGATATTTAAGAACACCTTTTGCTGATAATGCTGCCTCACACAGGTCACACTTGACGGGCTTCTCTCCTGTGTGGGTCAACATGTGTCGTTTGAGATCATTCTTTCGTGAGAAAGCCTTATCACAAAGGTCACATTGGAAAGACTTCTCTCCTGTGTGGGTCAACATGTGTCGTTTGAGATCATTCTTTCGTGAGAAAGCCGCATCGCACTGGTCACACTTGAAGGGCTTCTCTCCAGTGTGGGTCATCATGTGGTACTTGAGATGACTCTTTTGTGTGAAAGTTGCATCACATAGATTACACTGGAAAGGCTTCTCTCCAGTGTGGGTCACCACGTGCCGTTTAAGATTACTCTTTGTCGAGAAAACTGCATCACACAGGTCACATTGAAAAGGTTTCTCTCTAGTGTGGGTCATCGTGTGATATTTAAGATGACTTGTGAGATAGGTGTGCCGCAGATGACACAAGATTATATCTATATGACGAATATAGGGAATCTTCAGATACTTTTTCCCAGGAATTGTTGATAGCTACTCTCATCCTGAAAGTAAATATGTAATAAGTATGACAACTAAGTTTTTGAGAGAATGGAATAAGAGTGACACCAAGGAATACAAGTAGAGTGGGGCATTAACCAAAATGAAATCAGGGAAGGGAATAAACATTTCATAACAAGAAGTTTAAAGGAAGAAGAAAGAAATGGAAGGTTGAACAAATACAAAAAAAAAAAAAAAAAAAAAAAAAAAAAAAAAAAAAAAAAAAAAAAAAAAAAAAAAAAAAAAAAAAGGAGTTGCGCAGAAAACGAAAAAACAAAAACGGGATAGCCAAAATCACTCAGGAAATAATAAAGCAAAAGACTGAATAAATAATGCAAAGAGATAGAGCCCACAAGAAAAAGAAATCAATTATAGGATACAACACCACAGCTGGGAACAAGAAATACTTGCAAAATCTTTTGCAGAGGACCACTACACACACACATCAACCAAGGATTTCAAAAATCAATGTTAAAATTGATTCATGAGATTCTGATATTCTTTTTTACAATAAATCACTTGTTTTCAATTTTTCAAAGAACCCCCCTCCCCACCCTCTCTGTGATAAGTAAATTACTTATAGGTTAGGTTAGATTCACCCCTCACTTTCATCAAATACAGAGACAAGGTGCACAGTGGGAGTAGCCCAACAGCAATCTTGTAAATCAACACAATATTTCATTTTCAAGGTTATGGTGAATGGCGCTATTGTTTTTAAACATTATTACATAAAGTTTATTACTTGCTAATATTTTTGGAGTATCACGAAAATATACAAACACATTAACCAAAGTGCAACAAATAAAGATAACAAACAATTCATACCAAAGAAGATTAAAAAGGAAAGAATGAGAAAAAAAAAAATGGAGATTGAACAAATGTAAAAGATATGAAGAAACACAGAAACTAGAAAAAGGAGTAAAAGGTAATGGAAATTGGTGGATAAGAATCCAGAAGAGCGGATAAATAAATACCACAAATAGAAAGATTAAGGGGGGAATCGGAGTTTGTTTAAGTTTACAATAGCACATACTACTGAAAAAAAAAAAAAAAAAAATCTTGTGATTCTTTTTTCTAGAGGTCAACCACCCAACAATCGAAGATGCCAGAAATCAATGTGTGACTCTGGTAAATCTTTTATTGGTTTCCATTTGTCAGGGAATACCTCCGATCCTACTCCCACACACACAAGATTGTCGAGTAAGCGTGTGGATTTTGGTAGAAATAGTACCAGAACCCCATTAATAGAACTTTAAACTGTTTACGTCTCTTATCTTAGAATGAAAATGAATAATGTTGTCTACCGAACCTTACCTACCCTAAATTTATAGCTAGGTTTGTTGAGTTATGCTTATCAAATCAAAGCAGACACTTAAAAAGGATTAGAAATATTTCATTTTATTATATATACATATATATATATATATATATATATATATATATATATATATATATATATATATATATATATAATGATACCGTGACAGCCGTTGTGTGTCAAAAAATCGTATCTCAAAAGTTATTCCCATTTAAATGAAAGAAAATAGAATTAATCCGTTCCAGCGATACGAAATAATTCCCAAAATAACTTAAATTACACAAAACAAACACAATTTTATAGATAAATATGAGTAATAACACAATGATGAAATAATAAATAACAATGATAAATGTTATTTATCCTATACCACGGAGACAGGTGATAGCGGCGAATGGAGATGTGAGCCAGGATGACAACACATTGCTGCATGCCAGACCCCCTGATATCCATCCCTCTGAATCCTCTCTCACACGAAAAGATAGAGTCCACCTGGCCAAATTGCGGTATGGCCACCACCCAGCCCTTCTAAACTACCAAAAGATACTGGAAGACCGCATTGTGGACAACTACCCAGGATGTAACACTTCACCCCATACTGTTGAACACCTAATGGAAGGCTGCATTATACACAATCACGCATGCAAACAACACAACATACTCTCTGTAAAGTATTTGTGGGAAAATCCCGTTCCGGCCATGGCATTGCTTAGGGAGATGGAGCTGCTCAGACAGGCAATCTAAAGAACGACAACAAGGCCCATCGTGGAAGTGGAAACCACTTCAAATGAGTTACATGCGATCTGCATGAATATTTGTGCTTTGCAGCAATTTTACTCGTAAATCAAAATAATACTTAAATTTCTAGGAGACTAGTGCAGTGAAAATTAACAGGGGAATAATAAGGCACAGGAGTGGATCAATAAATATTACATGGAGAAAGAAGCCACAAGAAAGAAATTAAAATCAGAGTATGATGAAAGATACAATAGCAGAGAACACTGGAAATAAGAAACATTGGTAACATTTTCGCAGGTGTCTCCACCCACTCAATAATTAAGGATGTAATAAATCAATGATTCTTGCATTTTCTATATTGACTTCCATTTGTCAGGAAACATTTAAGCAACACAACCCCGTTGCAAAGCCACATAATTGGCCAGTAAACGAGTGAATTTTGGCACAAGTAGCACCACGCACCCATAAATAAAATGATAAGATATTTGTCATTTATCCAATGAGTGAGAACAAAAAACTCGACAGAACCTTGCCTATGCTAGGTTCAGTAAAACTAACCCCCCATCCCTTCCTTCTGTCCTATCAACTACAAAAAACAAGGGGCATGGTAGGAGTGGTTTGTTGAGTTATGATTATTTACAATCTGTTCATGCCCATGGCAAACTTACTAGTAAATCACGAATGCAACACAAAGCATTTTTTTAGGTTAGGTTATGATGAATGACTGCTCCTGGAACCTTCCGATGTAAATTACAAATATTTTGTGAAGCTATGGTTCTTTTTGTGACATTTCACTGCATGCATTTGAAGTATTCCAGTCCCAAATGATATATGATACTCCTGCAACCTGCATCCATTACAATGAAAAGAAGCTGTCAAGAAATGTATTCCCTAATTTATGGTTTTGTATCATGCAGTGGATGAGCGTTTTGACAAGACTTCATCCTACCAAATTGGAAGTTCCCATATTCGATCAGAACTATTATGAAACCAGGTAACATCAAGGGACGAACAGACAAGGAAAATAACCTCTACCACATAACACATGCACACGCTTGACGAGCGCCCTTAATAACATTTATTACCTGCGTGTTTGTTGTGCTTCAAAATTCTATGCCACTTCTGGATATCACAGATGTCCTAGGAATCTCATAGATTCTTTTAGATATATACAAAATAACTGCTCACACTAAAAACCATCTATTTATATTCGATTCATACCAAGTGGACTTGTAGAATACGAAGTGGCGGCCCGCCAAGATGAATGTAAACATTTGTCGCCCGGCGTCGTCAGAATGCAATGTATTAAGTATCTTTTCCATCCAACTCCTTTTTAGACATTATAAAAAAAATGTTCCAGTCGATTTCACCATCGTGATGTTCATATTTCTATTAGAATAAGAGTTTATAAGAGTGGATTTACGAGCGGATAAGTGACAGACTACTATGAGATTGTTCAAAGTGGGTTAAAAGCTTGAAATATAATAGAATGTTAGGCTACCCTTATGAAGAGTTTCAGATATGGGGTCATCTCGAAATCTGCCCATTAAGAAACTGGCGGTCATTTTCCAATATGGCCCCCAGTAAAGAATATAAATTTGATCAATCTGGACTTTACTTAATCATTACATGATTCAAGCGGTTTCATGCTTCTACGCTTATCAACTGGTTATTATAGTAATGAAATATATCTAACAGAGTTGCTCATTAATAAGTTTATGTTAAATACAAAAATATAACATGTTATGGGATGTTTGTGGTGATTTCAAAATTATCGCCTTACTTGGATTACAGGGTGCATACACAAAGTATTCCTGTTTTCTTTGCCTATGGGACAGTCGGGTTGATAATGAACAGTAACAGAAAGTGGAGTGGTCTCCTCGAGGTGACTGAACAAATAATGCAAAGAGATAGCCCACAAGAAAAAGAAATCAACGTATGATATAGGATACAACACCACAGCTGGAAACAAGAAATACTTGCAAAAATTTTTGCAGAGGACCACTACACATACACATCAATCAAGGATTTCAAAAATCAATGTTGGAAAAATTCATGTGATTCTGATATTCATTTTTACAATAAATCACTTGTTTTCCGTTTGTCGAAGAACCCTCTCACCCTCTGCGTGATAAGTAAATTACTTATAGGTTAGGTTAGATTCACCTCTCACTTTCATCAAATACAAAGCCAAGGAGCACAGTAGGAGTACCCCCACAGCAATCTTGTAAATCAACACAATATTTCATTTTCAAGGTTATGGTGAATGGCACTATTTTTTAAACCTTATGATATACAGATTCTTACTTGCTAATATTTTTGGAGTATCACGAAAATATACAAATACATTAACCAAAGTGCAACAAATTAAGATAACAAACAATTCATACCAAAGAAGATTAAAAAGAAAAGAATGAGAAAAAATGAACGATTAAACAAATGTAAGAACTACCGTCTGGGGTATTGGCTGCTTGTTATTGTGGCAAAGTAGCATGCAGTTGATACTTTAGGGTCTATATGGGGCGCCCCTACGGACCAGAGTCACACATCATTTTGTCTATGATGGAGGAAAACTCTGTTCATAGAGATATGATGACACTTTTATACTACGACTGTCCCTCCGTTATGCTGTCCTCCAATCCCTTGTTGCTGTCCTGTACCATTTCTCTGAGTATTCTTTTTCTGTGATGGGGGAATTCCCTGTGGTGGGGGAAAAGAATACTGCCACCAAGTATTCCCACTTGGATCGTAAGAGGCGAGAAGAAAGGGACGAGGATTGGGACTAGGCATCCTTCTCCTTGTAGCCCCACAGGGGAAATTCCTAAAAGAAAAAGAGAAGGCATAAGAGGGGCTGGAAGTTCTCGGACCAGCACCCTAAGGTTTGGGTCTTTTAATGTGCGTGGATGTGGTACAGATGAGAGTAAAAGAGAAGAGATAGGTAGTATGTTTGTGAGAAGAAAGATGGATGTGTTGGCTTTGAGTGAAACTAAGTTGAAAGGGAAGGGTGAGTGTAAGTTTGGGAGTGTAAGTGGGAGGTTATCAGGAGTGAAGAGAGGGCGAGGGAGGGAAGGGGTGGCTATTCTAGTAAGTGAAGAGATAGGTAAACGGGTGGTGGAGTGGAAAGAGGTTTCCTCAAGGATAATGTGGATGAAGGTGAAACTGGGGAAGGAGATGTGGATCTTTGTAAGTGCATATGGGCCTGGCAGTGAGAAGAGTGTAGAAGAAAGGGAGGCATTTTGGATAGATCTAAATGAGTGCATAGAGGATTTAGGAAGAAATGTCAATGCAATAGTACTGGGAGACCTTAATGTTAGGGTAGGAAATGGTCCAATCGATGGAGTGGTTGGGAAATGTGGAGTTCCAGGAAAGAATCGTAGTAGAGAGTTGATGGTGGAAATGTGTCTAGAAAGAGAGTTGATGATAGCAAATACAGTGTTTCGGAAGAAAGTCAAGCATAAGTACACATGGGAGAGGGTGGTGGAGGGAAGGGTGGTAGATAGAGCGCTAATGGATTATGTAGTGGTGAATAGGATTATGATAGGAAGAGTTAAGGATGTACATGTGCTAAGGGGAGAGGGTGGGGGAATATCAGATCATTTTTTGGTGGAAGGTAAGTTGAGAGTGGAGGATAGATGGAGAAAGAGGAAAGGGACAAAAGGTAGGGAGGTTCTTAGAGTGAACTCCTTGAATGAAAAGGAAAAGGAGAAGGAGTACGGAAAGAAGCTGAAGGAGGAGTGGGAGGGAGTAAAGGGTAGAGCAGAGCTGGGTGTGGAGGAGGAATGGGGATGGTTCAAGGAGGGAGTCATAAAGTGTGCAAGGATGGTGTGTGGAACAAGGACAGGAGGAAATAGAGGGAAGGGTAGTGAATGGTGGGATGAGGAAATAAAGAAGGTTGTAGAAGAGAAGAAGTGAGCTTTCACAGATTGGTTACAAAATAGGACGAGGGAGTCATATGAGAGGTACAAAGAAAAGAAAAGAGAAGTAAAGCAAAAGGTAAAGGTTGCAAAGAGGAGAGCAGATGTGAAATGGGGTAAGAGTTTGACAGAAAATTTTGAAAGTAATAAAAAGATGTTTTGGAAAGAAATTAAGAGAGGAAGAGGAGGCGAATCAAGTAGAGAAGAAAAGGTAAAAGGTGCAGATGGTGAGATGATAATGGAAGAGAAGGCAGTAAGGGGAAGATGGGCAGAATATTTTAGGGAGTTGCTAAATGTGAAGGAGGAGATAAGGAAGGAAAGATTGCTGCAGTGGGAAATGCGAAGAAAATGAGAGTGATGAATGAGGAGAATGGAGGAGAAATAAGGAAGGATGCACCTGGTCTGGATGGATGCCATGCAGAATGTCTGAAAAAGGGAGGTACAGTGATGGTGGACTGGTTGGTGAGGTTATTTAATGTTTGCTGGAGAGAGGGTAGAGTGCCGGAGGACTGGAGGAGTGCCTGTATAGTTCCTCTTTACAAGTGAAAAGGGGACAAGTGTGAATGTAGTAGTTTCAGAGGGATTAGCTTGTTAAGTGTAGTTGGGAAGATTTATGGGAGGATCTTGATTGAGAGGACTAGGAGAGAAACAGAGGGAGTGATTGGTGAGGAACAGTATGGATTTAGAACAGGTAGAGGTTGTGTAGATCAGATCTTTGTGGTAAGACAGATATATTAGAAAGCTATAGGAAAAGGTAAGGATGTTTTTTGGGCTTTTATGGATATGGAAAAGGCTTATGATAGGGTAGACAGGAAGGCACTGTGGGAGGTTATGCAGATATACGGGATAGGAGGAAAGCTTCTGGGTGCTGTCAAGAGTATTTATGAGAGTAGTAGAGCTTGTGTCAGGATTGGAAATGGAGAGTGAGTGGTTCGAGGTAAAGGTGGGACTTCGTCAAGGATGCGTTATGTCGCCCTGGCTGTTCAACTTATACATGGATGGGGTGGTGCGAGAGGTAAATGCAAGGGTAGTGGGCAAGGGATTGGAGATGGTTAAAGAAAATGGAGAAAAGTGGGAGGTGAGCCTGTTGTTGTTTGCGGACGACACTGCGCTTCTGGCAGGATCGGAGGAGGGATTGAGGAAGTTGGTGGCAGAGTTTGGGAGAGTATGTGATAGAAGAAAGCTAAAGATAAATGTGGGTAAAAGTAAGATGATGAGATGTACGAGGGGTGAAAGTGGCAGTAGACTGGAAGTGAGCATTAAGGGAGAGCGACTGGAGGAAGTGGATAGTTTTAGATACTTGGGTGCAAATGTGGCAAGGAAAGGTGGAGTGAAAGTGGAGGTAGAATGTAGATTGAGAGAAGCGAGTAAATCCCTTGGTGGATTAAAGAGTGTAATGAGGAATAGACATTTGGGAATGGATGCTAAGAGGAGACTGTATGAAGGAGTGATTGTGCCAACAGCACTGTATGGGGCAGAAACATGGAACATAAGAGAAGAAGAGAGAAGGAGTTTGAATGTGTTTGAGATGAGGTGTCTGAGAAGTATGATGGGGGTTACTAGGCTAGATAGTGTGAGAAATGAGGAGGTGAGGAGAACAGGGGTGGAAAAGGAGCTGGGAGATAGGGTTGATGAAAGAATATTAGGATGGTTTGGAACACGGAAAGAATGGGTGAAGAAAGACTAGTAAAAGAGGTATGGAAGGCAGATGTGGAGGAAGTGAACATGAGGGGACGTCCTAGGATGAGGTGGATGGATGGGGTGAAGGGGGCTTTGGGGAAGAGGGGAATGTCTGTTGAGGAAGGACGGGAGAGGACAGAAGACAGGGGTGAATGGAGAATGGTTGTATATGGATGATGTTGTGATTGCATGAGGTAGAATGGGCGGGGGGATGGGGGGTGAGGTAGTATGTGTGAGCACAATTTGACGCAGCCCAAAGGGATTTCTCCCCGTCCTCTCATTTTATGCAATGGGGGGACGGAGAGGGGGGGTCGCCGATTTAATGAAGCGGCCTTGCTGTGGATGTGCTGTGTCTTGCAACACTGCTTCTGACCCAGGGCAGTGGACAAGGTGCAGGGATGACCCGTCATCCAGGAGGTGCTAAGATAAGAGGGAGGATGGAGGGGTGTAGGGTGTATTCAGGGATGGAATGGGTTGGAATGATTTTATACCTTTCTTTTTAGCTACCCCCTTTGTAAGGGGGAAAAAGCCTTGGTATATGTATGTAAAATCTATGAAGAACTACAGAAACTGGAAAAAGGAGTGAAAAGGTAATGAAAATTGATAGATAAGAAGTCACAAGAGCGGATAAATGAATATTACAAACAGAAAGAATATGGGGGGAAATTGGAGTATGATGAACACAATAATATAGATAACTGGACTTATTTTATTTTATTTTTTCAGAGGTCAACCACCCGATAATTGAAGATGCCAGGAATCAATATGTGATTCATGTAAATCCTTTATTGGATTCCATTTGTCAGGGAACACCTCCGATCCCGCCCCTACACACACACCAATCACGCATGTCATAAATCAACATTTGAGAGATTTATGATAATCTAATACTGTATTGGTTTCTACAACAAATTACTTGTTTTCCAATTTGGGGGGAAACAAGTAAAATTTCACACTAATTCCACCAGAATCCTATAAATAAATATATAAAATATTGATTTATGTCATCTTTGAATGAAAAGTAAATTATTTCTAATCAATATATCCTAACCTGCCCCTACCTACAACTACGTTGGGTTAGATTCACCCCTCACTTCCATCAGTTACTATAAAAAAGCCCACAAAGAAATCAGCTTGTTGATATATAGTTCAGTGAAAACAACCACTTCAAATGAATTTTGTGTGATCTTTGTAAATATTTGTGCTGTGTAGCAATCCTACTTGTAAATCAACAAGATATTCAATTTCCTAGATGACTAGTAGAGGGGCCCAATGTTCTCCTTTTGTGCACTTTGTCCTCTATCAGGCGCAACCTCACGTCAGACATGCATTTGTCCTCCTTTCTTGGGGTGTGGCAAAAATAAATGAATAAACAGATAAATAGAAAATTAATAAATAATATATAAATAAATAACCCTAAATATACAATAATGCCGTACAGTTGAATTATGCGGGAGTATCCAGGCCAAGGTCAACATCAGAACTCAGCAGCCGAAGTAGACAGGAACTGCACAGGACCAATGTTGTGAACGTGTGATTGCATGATTTACATCTCATACATTGGGCTGCAGTCCTGAGGTGGCCGTGGTGCAGTGTGGTTTGGCAATTAATTTATGAGGTTAAGAAGTCTGAAAATGTTGAAAAGAAAGACTTTGTTTAACTCTGACTGGGCCAAAGAGAATGGATTCATTGCTAAAAGCAGAAAGGATGAGTTTCATGCTTTTTTGTACACTGTGTCGTTGTGATGTCGAGATAGCAGGTTAGGGGAAGAGTGCAGTCGAACGACGCTCAGCCACAGACAAACGTAGACTTAACACTCACAGTGCTGGCACCTCATCATTGCTATCATTTGTTTCTTCAGCTCGATCCTCTCAGGATGACAAAATTACAGCTGCAGAACTTTGTAAAGTGTATCATACTGTGAAACATCACCAGTCATACAGGAGCATTGACTGTGCAGAGAAAGTTGACAGAGAGGTATATAGTGACTCCTCGGTAGAAAAAGGTGTAAGAACATGTGGAAGAACCAAAGCAGAAGCTCTGTGTGAAAATATTTTAGCACCATATTCTGTACAGAAGCACGTGGAATATGTAAAAGAACATGACTTGCACTTTTCAATAGCAACTGATGCTTCAAACAAAGGTGCAATAAGTTTTCACAATTCTTTTGAGATACTTTAATTTTGAGGAGGGAGTGCAACATGTGTTACTTGACTTTTACACTGATAATGATGAATCATCAAAAGCTATCACAAATCAGTTATAATAGTCTAAGTTACAAGCGTCGAGTCTGGATCTGAATAAAGTGTCGGCATACACAGCTGACAATGCAACTGTAAACTATGGAAAGTACAACAGTGTTTATCAGAAACTGAAACTGGCCCGAAACAACATTATTGCTGCTAACTGTTTGGCTCATGTTTTGCACGATGCAACAAAATTTGCTGCTGGAAAACTGGACACTGACATTGAAAATATTGTTCTCAAGGTGTACAGCCATTTCAGCATCTCAGCAAGCAGAACACAACAGTTGAAATTCTGCGAATTTGTGGAGTCTGATGAATGCAATCTATTGCGACATATTGTAACTAGATGGCTATCTCTTTTGCCATCAATTGACAGAATACTGAAGTACTGGAAAGCACTATAAAGTTATTTTCAGAGCTTAGGAGAAGAGGAATGTCCCAAGGTTCTGTGGAAGTGCTTCGGAGATGTAAGAAATGACTCTGAATTGTCAGAGATCTATTTCCTCTTCCTCATTCACACTCTTACATTATTCTCAGACACTATCGGAGCACTAGAAGCCAAATCATTCAGCATGATTTCAATATATAAGCTAATGGCTGACCTGACACACAAGCTCGAGAGGAGAATGAAGGATTTGTTTTTTTGGGTATTCAGCAAACACCAAGCTTAGCCAGCTTACTGCAGACGTGGCTAAGAAATGTAAAACAAACTTCAGTGTTTTCTATGAAAGGGCCAGAAAGTACTTAAGTGACAGATATGACTTTTCTGAAAACAGTTTTCACAATAAAGTATCAAAATTGGGCCTGTCAAGTGATGTATCTTTTGGAGAATTCAGTGGTGCAGTCAAGACCTGTAACCGTCCAGATATTAATATGGATGATTTCTATGAAGAGTATGGGATTGTGGACACAATTATTAATACTCCTGAAATGGTAGATTGCCACAGTGATGAACGCTATCTCAAACTGTCCAGTGAATATAAATCTCAGTTCTCATTCACAACCCTGAGGAAAGTGAGTGCTTATATATTCTCCATTGCATGCAGTAATGCTCACTCGGAGCGAGCTTTTTCAATGATGACATCAGCTTGGAGGAACAAGAGAAACCATTTTGAAGAATGCACAACTATATACAAAACACTTTTGGCCAACAAGAAACTATTGGAGATGACCAGCAGAGGGCAGAAGTACAAAAAGAAATAAACCTCCAGGCAATCAAGGTGAGGATACAACTAGGTTTTGTTTGTGTTGTAACTTAGCAAGAAATACAGGTATTTGTTTTTTCTTGGTTTCATTAGAAGTGAAAAATACGATTCAATTTCAGCTTTTTGTTAATAAATATATATATATATATATATATATATATATATATATATATATATACATATATATATATATATATAAATACATATATATATATATATATACATTTTAATGGGGAAATAATAAGGCACAGGAGTGTATGAGTAAACATTACATGAAGAAAGAAGCCACAAGAAATTAAAATCAGAATATGATGAGAGATACAATAGCAGCGAACACTTGAAATAAGAAATATTGGTAACATTTTTGCAAGTGTCTACACCCACCCAATAATCAAGGATGTCAGAAATCAATGTATGATTCTTGCAAATCCTTTAATGATTTCCATTTGTCAGGAAACATCTCAGCAACACCCCAGCCACCCCCATTACAGAACCTTGACTATTGCTAGGTTAGATTAAACTCATCCCTGAAAAAAAAAAAAAAATGCATGGTAGGTGTGATTTGTTGAGTTATGAGTATATATACAACATATTCATGCTTGTACATTACGACTACAATATGAAGCATTTGGGCGGGGGTTAGGTTATGGTGAATGACTGCTCCTGGAACCTTCCCGATATAAATTACAAATATTGAGTGAACCTATGGTTCTTTCTGTGACATTTCACTACATACATTTGAAGTATTCCACTCCCAAATAATGTATGATACTCCTACAATCCGCATCCATTGCAATGAAAGGAAGTTGCCAAGAATATATTACCCTTAGAAACGTATTCCCGAATTTGTTGCTTAGTATTATGGTCGTTGCATGCGAGAATGTAAACAATAGATGAGTTTTGACAAGACTTCATTCTGACTACCAAATTGGAAGTGCCCATATTCGATCAGAACTAACATGAAACCTAACGGCAACATCAAGTGATGAAAAGACAAGGAAAATAACCTCCACCATACAATAAATACATGTGCACGATTGTCGAGCGTCCTCAGTATTACACTTATTACCTGTAGCTAGGTCAACATGAAAATGGAATTCCTGATATACATTTGAGCTGAAGTAGTTCTCATGGGACGCAAAAAGTCGCAATGAGTATAATGCAGTTTGAATTGCCAATCTAGCTGTCCTAGTTCTCGAGATATTGCATTTTGAATGGAATTTGGGCCGAAACGTGCGGTCTGACTAATCGCCGATCAAACGTAAACAATGACGGTTTTTACTGACAGGCACAATTTTATATAACAATTTAGTATATGGTTGCACTATTTGACCTATTTTCTTTACGATGTGTGATTTCCATGTAATTTGATCATAGAATTACATTTTTATCCTCTGCAAAATTACCCACCACAGCTACAAATACCGTCAAATTACATGAAAATCACACATTTTAAAGAAAATAGTTTGAATAATTCAACTATATGCAAGCTATTACACTAATAACACAATAGTAACAAACTTAATAGTGTAGTTTGATCCATACCACCAGTGATCATAGATAGCGGGCAGGACGAATAGTAACTGTGGTCCGTAATATTAGGGAGGATAAAAACGTAACTTCTCTTTGATCAAATTACATGAAAATCACACATTTTAAAGAAAATAGTTCAAATAATTCAACTATAAGCCTATTACACTAATAACATAATAGTAAGAAACTTAATAGAGTGAAGTTTGATCCATACCACCAGTTATAGATAAAATGGCGGGATGGATGTTGATGTTGTTCTCCGATAATCCGACCCGATAGAAAAAAAAAAAAAAAAACTAATTAGTACCACCGATTTCTCAGCTCTTCCGTAACACGCTGCCTTTATTTTGGTATTCGAATAATCCGCGAGACTAGTAGTGTTCGTTTATTTTGGTTAGTTGCCAAATCTCTGAATTTATTTAGCTCATTTTTTACCTCTGAAACATAAACCAATTTTCGATTTACTGCTGAATGCAAGCCGCCATGTTTATCTTTTGTTTTTATGTACCGACATGTAACTCATGATGTAATTTTTTTTTTAATTTACTACGATCGTAGTAAATACACTCGCATAACATTTGTATGAATGAAATTTCCGGCGGTATGTAAATTTGGCCGTTTGCATGGCGTGCGCATAAAATGACGCACTATTGTGCTCGTCATCGACGGTAGCGCATCTGGTGGTGTTTGACCTACCTATTACCTGCGTGCATGTCATGATGTGCTTCTAAACTATATGCCACTTCTGGATATCACACATGTCCTAGGAATCTCAAAGATTCTTTTTAGTATATATTAAGTAACTGCTCATACCATAAAGGATATAATTGTATTCAATTGATACGAAACGACTGTCTCTGGTCTCCTTAACCCCCTACGTCTGTTTGTGTAACTTAGCGTAGAATAACAATCTAATGAAGACCACAATGGATATAAGCGTACGTTTTTTGTGTTATCCTCGGTAATTTTGTGATTATCATTTCGAAATATGTGTTATTGTATTTATTTTTTGCACTTCATGTATATTGATTCTTTGCCAAATAAGTTTACTTACTAATAACTTGTAGAGGACGAAGTGGCGGCCAGCCAAGATGAATGTAAACAAATAACATACGAGCAGAGTTGCCAGATTGGCCTTTTCTAGGCCAAAACCCTCAATTTTGGCTTCTTTTTCAAGCATTTGGCCTAAGGATATTTAGTTTGGCCTAAATTACTAAATCTGCCTTTTTTTTTTTTTTTTTTAGAATGTGGCTTAAATATATTTAATTTGGCTTCAGTAAGCTCATCTGATAATAGTGAATTGGATACTGAGTTCATTCGCCACCTCCTAAGACAAAACTAATCCAAGTTAAAGTCTACCATATTGTCGAGTGCGCGTATATTTTCTTTTCTTTTTATTTTGTTACCATTGTGATCCATGCAATTTGTCCCATTTTCTCTTATGGCACAGAGATAAAATTGGACGAATCAGCTGTGTGATGTTGATGGCGCACGAGATCCATGTGCAACTTTTGGCGTGATTTTTTTTTTTCTTAACTGTCTGACGTAATTTTAGGCCTTCAATCAATAGTAAGCTATGTTCATAAACAAGCAAGGAGTAGGCTACATTGGTAGAGTACTGAATATAGAAATATATTGTGTTTTGATTAATAAAATTGGTAAAATCATTTTCCATCCCACAAAAGCGTTCGTTCTGGTTGTTTATATTTATGTAGAGTGGAAAAGATCGTTGACATTAAATTTTCATTAGTGTTTTTAGTGATTTTCAAGTGCTTAATTATTTAGGAGTATTTATTTTTTCAGGTGCATGCATTTTAGAATAAGAATCAGCCTGCAATCTTCAATAGCCTAAGATGCCGAAGTGGAACTGCAGTTATGATAGTGCCAGGAGGTACAGAGCTGAGTGGGAGAAAAAGTTTATGTTGGTGAAATATGCACCTGATGGCTCTGGTGAGGCATATTGTAAGTTATGTCACTGTAATCTGAACCCCAAAATGTGCTCATTACAAAACCATGAAAAATCGGAGAAACACAAGAAGACAGTACACCAACACTTGCACCACCAATCAATTTTCAGTCAACAACACCCAACGATGTCAAACAGGCAGAATTGGAACTTGCTGTTGCAGTCTGCTGCCATTGCTCAACTTCCTCTGTGGACCACATTGGTGAAATGATAAAAAAAAAGAAGGGAAAGGTAGCATCTTAGGGAAAATCAATCTTCTTAGAACTAAATGTAGCAAACTGATTACGGAAGTTGTGTCTCCAACCCTTAAACAAGAACTGAAGAAGGATCTAGAAGGAGAAAATTTTGCCCTTTTAGTAGATGAGTCAACCGATGTTGGGACAGTGAAGTATTTATGCATTGCGATACGTTACTGCAGCAAAAAGGAAAAGAGAATAGTAACAGAGTTTGTTGGTCTTATTCCTGTCAATGACACAACAGGGGAAGCATTATTCAGTCATTAAAGCTGCTGTTACAAATCTAGGTTTAGAACTTGGTAACTGCATTGGTTTTGCAAGTGATGGTGCCTTAGTTATGACTGGAGTTAATAACTCGGTTTGGACCCGAATACAGTAGGAGTCTCCAGATTGTGTGCAAGTAAAATGTATTTGTCACTCTCTAGCACTGTGCGTGAAGCATGCATTTGAGAAGCTGCCTTCATGCTTGGGATTTTTAATTTCAGAAATACCAAAATGGTTTTCCAAGAGTACAGTAAGGAGGGCAGCTTACAAACAATTGTTTAGCATAATGGACCCAACTGAAGAAAGGAAAGGGACCTCGCTGCCATTTCAGCAAGCTTCTCAGACCAGATGGCTAGTACGCGGGGAAGTAATGTACAGCATCTTGATGAACTGGGAAGAGCTTAAGGCATACTTCATGTGTGCTGAGCAGGCTAGTGGAGCTGATGCCAGGTATAAGGCACGTATGATTTCTGACATCCTCAATGATCTAATCAACTATTAGTATTTTCACTGTGTCACACCCATTGTTATGGAGTTTGAAGGCGTCAACTCATATTTTCAAGCCACGGATGCCGATCCTCAGAGCATGGAAGGTGAGCTTGCTCAACATCATCATAGTCTACGGGCAAGAGTTTTCAGCCCAGATGAAAGTGAATTAGCTATATCCGAAGTAGATTTTGGAGCTCGCTTTGCCATGAAAGTGGAGAGGTATATCGAGATGCATCAAGTTAGTGGTGAAACGAAAGTTCAGGACTTCAAGGACCGATGTTACAGCTTTCTCGTGGAGGCCATCAAGCAAGCTGAGAAACGTCTGCCTCCTAGGAGGAACATATACAAGGGTCTCAGTAGTCTTGATCCATCAAAATTGTTTGAGTCAAACAGCAAGGGTGCCATACAAGGATCTACCTTTCCCTACCTTACGAGCACATATATATAATGCCATTGAGCAGCAGTATAGGAATGTATTACATGTAAACTGGGTTGAAGAGGCAGTATTTGACAACAAAATACCAAATGATTCTGTTCAGTTCTGGATAGGAGTAGGTAATCGCTATGATACACTAGGTAACAAATCTTTTATAGACCTAGCAACATATGCATTGTCCTGTCTTGTCACACCAGTTAGCAATGCTCTTGTTGAACGCATATTTTCTCATGCTACAATAGTTAAAACAAAATTAAGAAACAGACTGAGCACAAGAACCCTAGATGCCATTATTCACATCAGAACCCATCTGCACTTCAGAGGTTCGTGTTGCAGGAATTTTGTGATCACACCTGATATGTACCGCTTATTTTCATCTGCAAATATGTATGGAGATGAATATGATGTATGTGATGATGTGATTGACTATGTTTGAACACTGGTTATGTTTCCTTGTTTACCAAAGTCTGGTGCTATAATGCAGAATGAAATTTTGACTTATATTTTGTTGCTCATGAAAAAGGATTATATTTTTTATATTGTTTGTGGAAATAATGACCATGAAACTTGCATGCTGAAAAAAAAAAAATTATTTCTCATTAAAAAGGATTATGAAACAAATTATCATACTTTTGACTTACTTTTTATACTGTTTATGAAAAATAAAGAACCATTAATTCATTGTATGCATATGATCTTTTACTTGGCACCACTGAGCTATTTAGAACATCTAAGTTCGTACGCAGTATAATCATAGGGGGTCCAATATGGCGGCCACTGCATCACCCGTTGCCCAGGCGGAGGACTTACGAACTACGTAGCGCTTGTGTACACAGATCGCCAATCCAGTAAACCACTATAGCTCAGTGCTCAGTACAAATCGTATAGTATTTGGTGAATTGAGAAGTGGAATACTTAAATATTTGGCCTTTTTACTGCATATTTTTTTTGCCTTTTTCTGTAGTGCATTTGGCCTTTTTGGCCTTTTTTTTTTTTTTTTTTTTTTTTTTTCCTTTGGCCTTTTTCTGCTTCAGTAATCTGGCAACCCTGCATACGAGTACATCGCCTGGCACGTAAGGTCAAAATGCAATGAAGACATTTTCCTAGTCCTCCCATTCCCTTTCATAAATTTTCGATTCCAAAATGGTAATGTTCATATTTCTATTAAAATAAGGGTTTATAAGAGTCGAATTCCGAGCGGATAAGTGACAAAATACCATGTGATTGTTCAAATTGGGTTAAAAGCATGAAATATGATAGAATGACGTTAGACTAGAGTCCCAATCTTATGAAGAGATTCAGATAAGGGACCATCTCGAACCCTGCGCATAAAGACACTGGCAGTCTTTTTTCCAACATGGCCGGCATGGCTGGACATTATCTTCAGCATTGCATGTTTCAAGTGGTTTAATGCTTGTACGCTTATAAACTGTTTACTGTAACAATGAAAGGTATCTAACAGAGTTGCTCATTACTAAGATAGTTAGAAATATAAAAAATATAGCATTTTATGGGATATTTGTGATGAATTTATAAATATCGCCTTCTTGGATTACAGGGTGTATACACCAAGTATTCATGTTTTCTTTGCCTATGGGACAGTTGGGCTGATAATGAACACTACTAGAAAGTGGAGTGGCCCCCTCGAGATGGCTTGCAGCCAGGAAAACTCAATGTTATTAGACACCCTCTTGTAGACCTTACCAAAGTGTTCATATAAAGCTTGGTTTGGTCAAACAGTTTGTAAAAGCATTAGTTCATAGCAGAAAAGCATTTCAAGAGATTCGTCTACTCTTTCCAAAAGTACCAGAGTTCAAAGTTTAGTGTGGTATATTTACTAGTCTGCAAGTAAGAAGAATGTTGAAGTCAATACACCATTGAAATTGCAATGAGTACTGTCGAAAGAGAGTCGTGGCATGCATTTCGAGGTAGAGTTCATGGATTCCCTGGTAACAATAAGGAGGGCTGCGGCCTGTAAGTTGGAAAGGAAATACAGTGTGTATGGGAAAGAGAGGGACGACACTCCTTGTGTATTTGTTGGGAATAGCTAAGCTACCAAGGATAGTTTCTTATTCCTTGTTTAGTTTCATTTTAGTTTACTTAACTACTAGGTTGGTCAGATGCAATGTATACTGGTTGTGGCGGTAACGTCTGGGTTCTTGGTAGACTCTGTGGCCACCATGCATGGGGCTGTACTCTTTCTTGTCGTTCGCTTCCTTTCGGATGCTCTGGGGTAGTGGGATCTTCAAATACTTATCCCAGGTTTGATCCCACATACGGTGGTGTGTGGTGTTGAGAGGTTGTGTGTTGATTCTTTTGTGGATTTCCTCAATTGTTTCGTAAAATGGTGGGGTTTAGCCACTGGGAAAGCTGAGGGCTGCACGGACAAAACCCCAGCGAACAAAAACCCAACAGACAAAACCCCAGTGCTCTAAATGGACAAAACCTCAGCAGAGGCAGGACAAAACCCTAGCAGACAGAACCCCAGTGCTCCAAACGGACAAAATTCCAGTGTTCGAAACGGACAAAACCCCAGCAGAGGCAGGGCAATACCCTCAGCATTATAAAACCCCAGCAGATTTAGATTGACACAACTTTGGTACTATATGGAAAATATATGGCCTTTTTCAACTGAGTTTAATACCAGTAAAAAGAAACGTAGCAGTGCCTCTTCTTGTTAGTTTGGGGTGAATTCATACCCACCATAGTTTTATTTTTTGCTCACCCACAAATATGCTTAACATTACTGGGGTTTAAAAATTCCTGCGCTGCTGGGGTGAAGTATCCAAACTAAGGCAGGTGTCGATTCGCTCAACAAATGACAGCTGAGGCACTGCGCACCTAACAGTCAACATTTGAATAGTGTCCTCTCAGAGGTGTTACCCTGAGATGTGTGAATGATATGGCTATATCAACTCTTATGCTGGATGGACTAACCAGTAATCCAACAATCCCAGAAGAAGCATGGAGGTGATACAGAACAACAAAGGTGGTCTGAAGATTTGTTCTGAAGGCTATGTCTACACAAAGAAGACCAAGTCAAAAAGCACTATCCGGTGGGAATGTTCACAGCGAGCAGCATATTCATGTAAAGGTGCAATCAGTACAAACCTCACTATGGACTCAACTTTGAACTTCAGAGAGCATAATCATGAACGAAATCCTAATGCTGCTTCAGTTCCAAAAGTACGGTCGCAGATCAAATCTCATGCGAAAATGAAAAAGGGGAAGGGAGTCCAAGTGTATGCTGAAGGTATGCTTGGAGCAACAGATGAAGTCCGTATCATGGTTGGAAAACCAGAATCGATTAAGCGTGATGTAAGACGCCAAAGGCAAGGAGTCAGACCTGTGGAACCTCCCTCACTAAAGGAACTAATCCGAGAAGGAAGTTGGACAACAACTGGTGGAGATAACTCAAAGCCTTTCCTGATTCATGACAGTGGGGTTCGATGCTGCCAACAGATTACTAGTATTTGCATCTGAAAAAGGTCTGGGACTGTTGGACAGGTCTCCACAATGGCATATGGATGGTACATCCGCAATGGCACTAAAGATTGCTAAGCAGGTTTATGTCATCCTCATAGTTTAGAGTGAACCAGTTCTGAGCTATCATGTTCCAAAGGTAGTCCTTCGTGTGTGATGGATAACAATGAAATTATGTATATATACAAGAAATAAGTGTATATAAAGCTTGTGTTAAGGTGACTACAACAGGTAAAAACCGCGACATTCAAATACAATTAGAAAACACTAAGAAACACTTTAAGGAGTATTGGCTACATATTGCATCGACAGAAGAGACTTTTTGATTAGAAATACGAGACATTAGGAGGTCATGGAAACAAATTAAGAAAGACCTCATGTCTAAAGGATGTGAAGGTGATATAGCCCAAGCTCAAAGAGTACATGAGTTAAAATCTAAATATAATTGGATATCAAAGGTATAAATTAAGTTTGAAATGTACATTAATTTGAGACTAAGTATAATAAAGAGTTAGAGAATAAGGGACAGAATCCAACGAGTGTTGTTCCTTTTCTGTATACTACAATTATTTAATTACAATTAGCTAAACACACACAGGCACACACACACAAATACTAATATAGACGGGTTAGTTTCAGAATTAAATGAACCAAATGATTACCCGTCAAAAGAAAAAAACAACAAGAACATAATTGTAGAGACAAAATTAAGGGTTCCAGTATTACCAGTGTTGGACATGGATTATAATCATTGCCTTAGAAATAGAGAGGAGAAACAAGGCTTTCATTACAGGAGATGCTGAAGGATGGAGGAAACGTGGTACTTATGGGAGATTCTAACTGCAAAGAAATCTGATAGGAAAAGATGATAGTGAAAGGTTTAGAGGATCCACGGGGAAATTTATTACTTGACATGACTATAGAGCATGCAATGACACAATGGGTAAAAGGAAATACTAGATTGAGAAATAAGAACAGTTGAGACTAGATTCATTATTTACGTCAGAACTTGAAATTGTGGATAAAACTGAATACAAGACACCAATTGGGAAGAGTGACCATATGTTACTTGGGTTAGAACTAAAGGAGGAAATATATAGAGATAGAAATGAAAAATACAGAAAGGAAAGACTGATGCATAGTAAAACGGACTTTCAGATTTTTTTTTTTTTAAGCGGATTGGAAAAAAATCTACAATGGAGAAACACAAGTGGAAGGAAAATGGATGATTTTGATGGAAATCTATAAAGCAGGAGTGGATAAATATGTCCCAAAGCAAAAACAGAAAAAGGTGTATTATTAGTGCTGGTTTGATAAAAGGTGCAGCGAACAGAAAGATAGAAGAGATAAAGATGGGAAAATATGAAGAAAAAGAAATAGAAAGTGGCAAATATATATAAAAGGAATGACCATGTATGAATATGCATGGAGGAAAAATAAAATATGAAAAAGACAAAACAGGAAAATGTAAGGATAAATCAGAACTATCATATATATGTATGTGTGTGTGAACGGTAAAATAAAAATAAAAACAATCAGGAAATAGTGAACCACGAACAAGCTATTCCTGGCACAATGCAGTTCAGCTCGAAGCTTTAGGAATCATTTAGATATCTAAGCAAGATGCTGTAATGACTGTCATTTATTTCAATTTTATTTTTATCATGTCTGATTCTTATTTGCTTGATTCACATTATTAGTCATGTCAATTTATTGTTTACTGCTTACCAGGTTTTTTTTTATCTAACTATACCTATGCATCTTTTATTATCGATAATATTATGTTTTTATTTATTGTCATTACTTTTTTCCACATCCGACCTAGTTACGGACCAAAAGGTCTCCTGTCGGCATACTCCGCATTTGTAATCCTTTGTCATGGAGATGTCGTATTTATTTCAGGAATGATCAGACCATGAAATTCTGTCTCAGGAGGTACTAAAGAAGAACAACCACAATCAAATCTACTTGACTCCAGAGATTCTTCCTGCTACAAACAATAACAAAGTTCAGTAAATAAATTGTGTTCTTCATTAAAAATGAACAATGCATCATATGTCTTATATCACTCTTGGAAAGACTTAATTGAAGTGTGGGAGTTGTGTCTTATAGGATAAATCAAACACTGCTAAATATATTACCGAAGATATATATATACGGTAACACAGATTACAAATAACTATGGCGTATGCTGTACTCTGAACTACTTTACACAATACTAAGGTAAACAGAATTGTATCCATCATGACGCACAGATATCTATATCTTCCAGTTGCACACTTTTCTAATATCTTTGACGTTTTTCCTTGAGTGCAAAAACATTCATGCACTTAATGGAACACTTAAGAATTTTGAAGAAAAAAAAAAACGAACAAGCAAAAATGCAATTACGCAATAGGCCAAAGGTCACTCAAATAACTTCACAACTGAGAGTAAATCAATTACGACTTCGACTGACAGTATGCACGTGATAATCCATCAACCAAATTGGTTTATAACAGTGAATCAGTGCTTAATAGCTGAAAGTACCATCATACAGGAAAGTTATATCACTCAGGTCACACTGGATAGGCCTCTCACCAGCATAGGTCATCATGCAACACACGAGATCAACTTTTCGTGAGGAAGTGCGAGTCATTAAGTGACGTTTGAAATAAGTCCTCCGTGTGAAAGCTGAAAAGGCTTCTCTCCAGTGTGGGTCGACACATGACGTCTAAGTTTACTCGGTTCTGAGAAAGCTGCATCGCATAGGTCACACTTGAAAGGCTTCTCTCCACTGTGGGTCACCACGTGTCGTTTCAGATTACCCTTTTGTGAGAAAGCTGCATCGCAGAGATCACACTTGAAAGGCTTCTCTCCAGTATGGGTCGCCACGTGTTGTTTAAGAATACTCTTTAGTGAAAAAGCAGCATCACACTGGTCACATTTGAAAGGTTTCTCTCCAGCGTGGGTCACCACGTGTTGTTTGAGATTATTCTTTAGTGAGAAAGCAGCACCACACAGGTCACACTGGAAAGGCTTCTCTCCAGTGTGGGTTACCATGTGTCGTTTGAGATGATTCTTTTGTGAGAAAGCTGCATCACACAGGTCACACTGGAAAGGCTTCTCTCCTGTGTGGGTCATCATGTGTTGTTTGAGATAATTCTTTCGCGAGAAAGCCGCATCACACAGGTCACATTGGGAAACCTTCCCTCCAGTGTGGGTAGCTATGTGTCGTTTGAGATCACCCTTTGCTACGAAAGCTGCATCGCACTGGTCACACTTGAAGGGCTTCTCTCCAGTGTGGGTCATCATGTGGTACTTGAGATGATTCTTTCGTGTGAAAGTTGCATCACACAGATCACATTGGAAAGGTTTCTCTTCAGTGTGGGTCACCGCGTGTTGTTTAAGATTACTCTTTCTCGAGAAAGCTGCATCACACAGGTCACATTGGAAAGGTTTCTCTCTAGTGTGGGTCATAGTGTGATATTTAAGATGACTCATGAGATAGTTGTGCCGCGGATGACACAAGATTATATTCATCATATGAGGAATGTAGGGAATCTTCGGGTATCTTTTCCCAGGAATTGTTGATAGCTACTCTCATCCTGAAAGTAAATATATAATAAGTATGACAACTAAGTTTTTGAGAGAATGGAATAAGAGTGACACTAAGGAATACAAGTAGAGTGGGGCATTAACCAAAATGAAATCAGGGAAGGGAATAAACATTTCATAACAAGAAGTTTAAAGGAAGAAGGAAGAAATGGAAGGTTGAACAAATACCCCCCCAAAAAAAAAATGGAGTTGCGCAGAAAACGGAAAAAAAAAAAAATGAATAGTCAAAATCATACAGGAAATAATAAAGCAAAAGACTGAATAAATAATGCAAAGAGATAGAGCCCACAAGAAAAAGAAATTGATGTATGATTTAGGATACAACACCACAGCTGGAAACATGAAATATTTGCAAACTCTTTTGCAGAGGACGACTACACACACACATCAATCAAGGATTTCAAAAATCATTCATTTTTACAATAAATCACTTGTTTTCCGTTTTTTGAAGAAACCCCCCCCCCCCACCCTCTCCGTGATAAGTAAAGTAGCCCAACAGCAATCTTGTAAATCAACATATTTCATTTTAGAGGTTATGGTGAATGGCACTAATTTTTTTAGCCATTACAATATAAAGATTATTACTTTCTAATATTTTTGGAGTATCACAAAAATATACAAATACATTAACCAATGTGCAACAAATTAAGATAACGAACAATTCACACCAAAGAAGATTAAAAAGAAAAGAATGAGATAAAATGGATGATTGAACAAATGTAAAAACTATGAAGAACTACAGAAACTGGATAAAGGAGTGAAAAGGTAATGAAAATTGATATATAAGAATTCACATGAGCAGATGAATAAATATTACAAACAGAAAAAACAAGGGGGAAATTGGGGTATGATGGACACAATAACACAGATAACTGAACTTATTTTATTTATCTATTTTTTCAGAGGTCAACCACCCGATAATTGAAGATGCCAGGAATCAATATGTGATTCTTGTAAATCCTTTATTGGATTCCATTTGTCAGGGAACACTTCCGATCCTGGCCCTACACACACACACACACCAATCACGGATGTTATAAATCAACATTTGAGATATTTACGATAATCTAATACTGTATTGGTTTCTACAGCAAATCACTTGTCTTCCATTTTTGGGGGAAACGAGTAAAATTTCACACTAACATCCTATAAATAAAAATATGAAATATTGATTTATGACATCTTTGAGTGAGAAGTAAATGATTTCTTATCAATATATCCTAACCTGCCCCTACCTCCAACTACGTTGGGTTACATGCACCCCTCACTTCCATCAATTACTATAAAAAGGCCCATGAAGGAATCAGTTTGTTGATTTATAGTTCAGTGAAAACAACCACTTCAAATGAATTATGTGAGCTCTGTGTAAATATTTGTGCTGCGCAGCAATCCTACTCATAAATCAACATGATATTTAATTTCCTAGGTGACTAGTAGGGTGGCCAGACATCCTCCTTTAGGCTGAGGACAGTCCACCTTTTGAGCACTTTGTCCTCCATTTGGCACAACTCACGCTGGACGTGCATTTGTCCTCCTTTCTTGGGGTGTGACAAAAATAAATGAATAAACAAATAAATAAATAAATAAAAAATGAATAAAGAATACATAAATAAATACAAACATAAACCAAAGGCTTTTTCACCCTTACACAGGGGGTAGCCAAAAAGAAAATGGCATAGAAACAACTCCCACCCATTCCATCCCCTACATATTCCACTCTCCTCCCTCCCTCTCATCTTGGCACCTCCTGGATGACGGGTCATCCCCACATCCTGTCCACTGATACACAATAATGCCGTACAATTAAATTATGTGGGAGTACCCAGGCTAAGGTCAACGTTGGAACTCGGCAGCTGAAGTAGACAGGAACTGCACAGGACCAATGTTGTGAACGTGTGATTGCATGGTTCACATCTCATACATTGGGCTGCAGTCCTGAGGTGGCCATGGTGCAGTGTGGTTTGGCAATTAATTTATGAGGTTCAGGAGTCTGAAAATGCCCCCCCCCCAAAAAAAAAAAAATAATAATAATAATAATAATAATAATAATAAAAATAAAAAACTTTGTTTAACTCTAACTGGGCCAAAGAGTTTGGATTGATTGCTGAAAGCAGAAAGGATGAGTTTCATGCTTTTTGTACACTGTGTCATTGTGATATGCAGATAGGAGGTATGGGGAAGAGTGCAGTTGAACAACACGCTCGATCATCTCAGGATGACAAAATCACAGCTGCAGAACTTTGTAAAGGGTATCATACTGTTAAACATCACCAGTCATTTAGGAGCATTGACTGTGCAAAGTTGACAGAGAGGTATATAGTGACTCCTCGGTAACGAAAGGTATAACATGTAGAAGAACCAAAGCAAAAGCTCTGTGTGAAAATATTTGAGCACCATATTCTGTACAGATGCATGTGGAATATGTAAAAGAACATGACTTGCACTTTTCAATAGCAACTGATGCTTCAAACAAAGATGCAACAAAATGCTTCCCAATTCTATTGAGATACTTTAATTTTGAGGAGGGAGTGTTCACTCCTACACTGATAATGATGAATCATCACAAATCAGTTATTGTCTAAGTTGGAATTGTCGGGTCTGGATCTGAATAAAGTGTCGGCATACACAGCTGAAAATGCAACTGTAAACTATGGAAAATATAACAGTGTTTCTCAGAAACTGAAACTGGCCCAAAACAACATTATTGCTGCTAACTGTTTGGCTCATGTTTTGCACAATGCAAAAAAATTTGCTGCTGGAAAACTGGACATTGATGTTGAAAATATTGTTCTCAAGGTGTACAGCCATTTCAGCATCTTAGCAAGCAGAGCACAACAGTTGAAGTTCTGCGAATTTGTGGAGTCTGATGAATGCAATCTATTGTGACATATTGTAACTAGATAGCTATCTCTTTTGCCATCAATTGACAGAATACTGTAGTACTGGAAAGCCCTAAAAAGTTATTTTCAGAATTTAGGAGAAGAGGAATGTCCCAAGGTTCTGTGGAAGTGCTTTAGAGATCAAAGAAATGACTCTGAAGTGTCAGAGATCTATTTCCTCTTCCTCAGTCACACTCTTAAACTATTCTCAGACACTATCAAAACACTACTAACCAAATCAATCAGCATAATTTCAGTATATAAGCTAATGACTGACCAGAAACACAAGCTCGAGAAAAGAATGAAGGATTTGTTTTTTGGGTATTCAGTAAACACCAAGCTTAGCCAGCTTACTCCAGATGTTGCTAAGAAATGTAAAACAAACTTCACTGTTTTCTATGAAAGGGCCAGAAAGTACTTAAGTGGCAGATATGACTTCTCTGAAAAAAAAATTCACAATAAAGTATCAAAATTGGGCCTGTCAAGTGACGTATCTTCTGGAGAATTCAGTGATGCAGTCGAGACCTGTAACCTTCCAGATTTTAATATGGAGGATTTTTGTATGAAGATTTGTATGGATTGTGGACACAATTATTACTACTCCTGAAATTTTAGATTGCCACAGTGATGAACGCTATCTCAAACTGTTCAGTGAATATAAATCTGAGTTCTCATGGAGCGAGCTTTTTCAATGATGACATCAGCTTGGAGGAACGAGAGAAACCGTTTAGAAGTGAACACAGTCAAGGCAGAGCTTCAAATCTATATCAACCTCTCAGAATAATGCACAGCTGTATACAAAACACTTCTGGCCAACAAGAAACTATTGGAGATGGCCAGTAGAGGGTAAAAATATAAAAAGAAATAAACCTCCAGGCAATTAAGGTGAGGATACAACTAGGTTTTGTTTGTGTTGTAACTTAGTAAGAAATACAGGTATTTGTTTTTTGTCGGTTTCATTAGAAGTGAAAAATATTATTCACTTTCAGTTTTTATTACATACATATATATATATATATATATATATATATATATATATACATATATATATATATGTATGTATGTATGTATATATATATATATATATATATATATATATATATATATATGTGCATATATTACTGTATATCATAATCATTGATATGCAGTGCCCTCCTGTTTGGAAATTTGGAAATGCCCACCCTAGTGACTAGTAAAGTGAAAATTAATAGGGAAATAATAAAGCACAGAAGTGTATGAATAAACATTACATGGAGAAAGAAGCCACAAGAAAGAAATTAAAATCAGAGTATGATGAAAGGTACAATAGCAGAGAACACTGTAAATAAGAAACATTGGTAACATTTTCACAGGTGGCTACACCCACCAAATAACCAAGGATGTCAGAAATCAATGTATCATTCTTGCAAATCCTTTAATGATTTCCATTTGTCAGGAAACATCTCAGCAATACCCACCCACCCCCGTTGCAGAGCCACAGGATTGGCAAGTAAACAAGTGAATTTTGGCACAAGTAGCACCATGCACCCATCAATAAAACTAGAAAATCTTTGTCATTTATCTAATGAGTAAGAAAAAAAAAAGTTGACAGAACCTAACTATTGCTAGGTTCGGTTAAACTCAAACCCCACCCAGTCCTTCTGTTCCATCAACTAAAAAAAAAAAAACGAAAAAAAAAAAAATGCGCATGGTAGGAGTGATTTGTTGAGTTATGATTATTAACAATCTATTCATGCCCGTGGCAAGCCTACTAGTAAATCACGAATACAACATATTTTTTCCTAGGTTAGGTTATGGTGAATGACTGCTTCTGGAACCTTCAGAAGAAAATTACAAATATTTTGTGAAGCTATGGTTCTTTTCGTGACATTTTACTGCATGCATTTGAAGTGTTCCAGTCCCAAATAATGTATGATACTCCTGCAACCAGCATCCATCGCAATGATAACAAGTTGCCAAGAATGTTTTACCCCCCAGAAACGGATTCCATCATGTAAACAATAGATAAGAGTTTTGACAAGACTTAATTCTGACTACCAAATTGGAAGTGCTCATATTCGATCAGAACTAACATGAAACCGGGCAACATAAAGTGATGAACAGACAAGGAAAATAACCTCTACCACACAATAAAATACACGTACACGATTGACGAGCGTCCTAAATAACACATATTACCTGCGTGTATGTTGTGCTTCTAAATTCTTGGCACTTCTGGATATGACATATGTCCTTGGAATCTCAAAGATTCTCTAAGTATATATTAAGTAACTGCTCATATTATAAAGCATATATTTGTATTCAAATAATACGAAGTGAGCTTGTAGAAGACGAATTGGCGGCCCGCCAAGATGAAGGTAAACTAATAACATACATCGCCTGACATATTAGGTCAGGATGCGATGGGTGAAGTAATTTTTCTAGCCCATCCACTCCCTTTTATAAATTGTCGATTTCACCACCGTAATGTTTATATTATTTTTTTATTATCTTTAAAATAAGAGTTTATAAGTATTCGTGTTTTCTTTGCCTATGGGACAGTTGGGCTGATAATGAACAATGTCATATAGTAGAGTTGCCCCCTCGAGATGTCTTGCAGCCAGGGAAACTCAATGTTATTAGACAGTCTCTTGTAGACCCTCCCAAGGTGTCAATATCCCCACTTCAAATGAAGTTAGGTTTGGTCAAACAATTTGTGAAAATATTAGTTCATGATAGAAAAGCATTTCAAGACATTCGTCTACTCTTTCCAAAACTATCAGAGGCCAAAGTAAGGGTGGTATATTTACTAGTCTGCAAGTAAGGGGAATGTTGAAGTCGATGCAACTTGAGAATGCAATGAGTACATTTCGAGGTATAGTTAATGGATTCCTTGGTACTAATAAAGACCCAAACTACAAGCAGCTCGTAGCAAAACCTTTGGAAAGCTATAAGAACTAAGGATATAGAATGACATTGAAGGTGCACTTTTTGCATTCATATTTGGATTGTTTCGTGAAAACTTGGAAGGAGTGAGTGAAGAGCATAGTGGGCAGTTCCATGAGGACATTGCTGCAATCGAGAAAAAATACCAAGGACGATGAGACACCGCTATGATGGGAGACTATGGTTACTGGTGCGTAAAGATCAAGAAGTTCACAGTAAGAAATCACGCTCATCAGTGCATTTCTAGCGGGCTCTTCCGTATCATATGCTTTTATACTTATTTTTTCTCATTAGTTTTAAAAAGAAATACAAGGACAAGATACAAACATATACCAAAGGCTTTCCCCCCCTTACACTCCCCACCCATTCCATTTCCTATATATTCCACAGCCCTCCACCCTCCTCCCTCACTCTTATCACGTCACCTCATGGATGACGGTAATCCCTGCATTCCTGCCCACTGCCCTGGGTCAGAAGCAGTGTCGCAAGACATGGTACATCCACAACAAGGCCGCTTCATAAATTAGGCGACCCCCCCCCTCTCCGTCCCCTCATACAGAAAAAGAGAAGACGGGGAGAAATCCTTTCGGGCTGCGTTAATTTTTTTCTCATACATACTTCCTCACCCCCCATCCCCCACCCACTCCCCTCTCATGCATCACAACATCATCTATACACAACCCCTCTCCATTCACCCCTATCTTCTGTTCTCTCCCGTCCTTCCTCCACAGACATTCCTCTCTTTTGCAATGCCCCTTTCACCCCATCCATCCATCTCATCCTTGGACGCCCCCTCATGTTCACTCCTTCCACCTCTGCCTTCCACACTTCTTTTACTAATCTTTCTTCACTCATTCTTTCCATGTGTCCAAACCATACTGATACTCATTAACCCTATCTCCCCGCTCCCTTCCCACCCCTGTTTTCCTCCTCACCTCCTCATTTCTCACTCTATCTAGCCTAGTAACCCCTATCATACTTCTCAGACATTTCATCTCGAACACATTCAAACTCCTTCTCTCTTCCTCTCTTATGTTCCATGTTTCTGCCCCGTACAATGCTGTTGGCACAATCACTCCTACATATAACCTCCTCTTAGCATCCATTCCCAGATGTCTATTTCTCATTACACTTTTTAATCCACCAAGGCAATTACTCGCTTCTCTCATTCTACATTGTACCTCCACCCCACTCCTCCCTTTCCTGCCACATTCGCACCCAAGTATCTAAAAATATCCACTTCTTCCTGTCTTTCACCCTTAATGCTCACTTCCAGCCTGCTGTCACTCTCTCCCTTTGTACATCTCATCACCTTACTTTTGCCCACATTTATCTTCAGCTTCCTTCTTTCACACACCTTCTCAAACTCTGTCAATAGCTTCCTCAATCCCTCCTCTGATCCTGCTACAAGCGCAGCGTCGTCAGCAAACAACAACTGGCTTATTTCCCACTTTTCTCCATTTTCTTTAACCATCTCCAACCTCTGACCCACTACCCATGCATTCACCTCTCGCACCACCCCATCCATGTATAGATTGAACAGCCAGGGCGACATAACACATCCCCGATGAAGTTCCACCTTTACATCAAACCATTTACTCTCTCCATTTCTAATCCTAACACAAGCTCTACTACTCTCGTAAAAATTCTTGACTGCTCTTAACAGCTTTCCTCCTATCCCATATATCTGCAGTACCTCCCACAGTGCTTTCCTCTCTACCCTGTCGTAAGCCTTTTCCATATATATAAAAGCCAAAAAAAAACCATCCCTATCTTTTCTTATAGCATTCTCACATATCTGTCTTAGCACAAAAATATGATCTACACAACCCTTACCTGTCCGAAACCCACACTGTTCCTCACCAATTACTCCCTCTGTTCCTCTTCTAATCCTCTCAATCAAGACCTTCCCATAAGCCTTCCCAACAATACTCAACAAGCTGATCCCTCTGAAACTACTACACTCACACTTGTCCCCCTTTCCCTTGTAAATTGGAACTATACAGGCACTCCTCCAGTCCTCCGGCATTCTCCCCTCTCTTAAACAAACATTAAAAAACCTCACCAGCCAGTGCACCTTCATTGTACCTCCTTTTTTCAGACATTCTTCATGGCATTCATCCAACATAGGTGCCTTACCTAATATCATAATCTTAACAGCTGCCTTCACTTCATCTTTTCTTGTTTCTCCTCCATTTCCTCACTCATCACGGTCATTTTTTTAGCGCTTCCTATTTCAACTACCTTTCTCTCCCTATCCTCCTTCACATTTAGCAACTCCCTAGAATTCTCTGCCCACCTTCCTCTCACTGCCTTCTCTTCCATTATCACCTCTCCATTTGCGCCTTTTACCTTTTCTTCTCTACTTAATTGGCCTCCTCTTCAGCTTTTAATTTCTCTCCAAAACATTTTGTTTTTACTTTCAAATTTTTCTGTCATTCTCTTACCCCATTTCACATACGCTTTCCTTTTTGCCTCCTTTATCTTATGCTTTACTTCTCTTCTCTTTACTTTGTACCTCTCATATGATTCCCTCGTCCTATATTGTAACCAATCTATGAAAGTTCGCTTCTTCTCTTCTACACCCTTCTTTGCTTCCTCATCCCACCACTCACTACCATTCCTTCTATTTCCTCCCGTCATCCTTGCTCCTCACACCTTCTTTGCACACCTTATGACTCCCTCCTTATCTCTTCCTACTATACTCCTGGTTACCTCTATGTAGCCCATTAACGCTCTGTCTACCACCCTTCCATCCACCACCCTCTCCCATGTGTACTTATGCTTGACTTTCTTCCTAGACGCTGTATTAGCTATCATCAACTCTCTTTCGAAAAAAGGATATCAGGACAATATAGAATTGGTGCAAATGAAGTAAAGGAAGTGGGATATGAAAAAGACCTGGGAGTAATCATCGCAAAGGACATGCCTCCTGATAAACAGATAAACAAAATTGTCGGAGAAACCTATAATTTGCTAAGAACAATAAAGTTGGTTTTTACTTAGTTGGACGAAGAAATTGAAAAGAAAATACTAGTCACACTGATAAGGCCAAAGTTGTAGTACCCAGCGACACTATGGTCACCCAGTGCCAAAAAGAATATAAGGAAAATTGAGAGAATCCAGAGGGCAGCTACGAAAATGGCACCATCAATTTGAAAATTGCCATATGAACAGAGATTGTCAAAACTAGAATTACCGACTCTGGAACTAAGGAGAGAAAGAGGTGACTTGTTGACTATCTACAGAATCATGAGACGCATGAAAGTCCTTGATAGAGAAGACTTATTATATTGGGATAAGAGAAATACAAGGGAACATAGAAGTGACCTGAAAAAAGAACAATGTTCCCCACAGAGTTGTGGATGTATGGAGCAAACTAGACGAATTGAATTGAATTTTATTCGGATACAATCATACATACAATAAGTACAATACATATAAGACTCAATATTATACATAGTACATATAATTGTACATCCGAGGATGGCACAGAAAGTCAAAAGACTTAGAAACAATAATGTGTGCAAAAACCATACACGATGGTGAGATAGAGACGGGACTCCACGAGCATAGGTCCTTTTCCTATAAGATACAACTAGGTAAAAACATACTCTTACGTCCAGATACAGTATATATTTCTATGCAACTGGTTGCGTCGGTGTGTAAGCTGCCTAAGCGTACCTGTATAGCACTGTACTTAGTGTCGTTATTTACAAATGTGGAAATGGATTTTAGCATACTGTCTTCAGTATACGTCAAAGATCAGGAGGACCAATTTCATCTTCAGTTATTTTGTACAATTTTTATCAGTTTCGTTCTTTAAAACAATCCACTAATAAATTATATAAAAAAACAAGAAACATAGGCTGTTTGTATCTAAAATTGTATTTTGAACTGAAGATTTTTCATGTTTATATTAATGACGACTCAGTAGAACTGTAGGAATTATTTTGTTATGCTTTGGAGCTGAAAGCCTTAACGGTAAACGCTAAAATGAAGACTAGGCAAGGCAGGTCGCTGTGATATAGTAACTCGATTTTTTTTTATGAGTGATTCACTGAAGAGAATCGGGTACTTGTAGTGTCTCGATTCACTAACTCAGTAGCCTGCGTAAGTGCGTCAACGAGTCGGGTAATTGTGCTAGCCTCTTCCCTCCGGGGCACATCGCACGTCTGGCAGCATTAGCTGCCCGACGTGCGATGTTGCGTCATAATAATCGCATTAAAAAAATAAAGTCAGTGTTTAATTGTTCGTTCTCTTTCACCAGTGTATTTTGATAACCATAGAAAATTGATGAAGCCAGTTTAGAGAGAATTGAAATTACGTAGGTACGATTACAATAGATATAATCAAGATGGTGATGTCGGCATCATCGGGTACCCACTTGCTCCTCATGCCGCCTACGTAGGCGTCACCGTATGGAAGTGGCTAGCCTCAGCCTGTGTTGGAGGAGTGCATGTGCTTCACGCTCTCCACTCTTCTAGCCCCCATTGACTGGACGAGATGCCAGGTACATGATGTCACAAAATAATCCCGTAAACTTCACAAAAACAACAAATTCAACAGAACAAGAAAACACATCACAACTCGACCTAGCAAGGAGGTTCTGCGCCAAGAGTCAAGAGAGAACAAGTACATCTGCAGCACAACTGCTACTAAACATCACAAACAAACTATTCTTGGCACAAATAATAACGGAGTTAATGAATGCAATAAACTTCCTGCATAGGAAGTGCAATGTAGTTCAGTTCATTTAGATAAACACGTAAGCAAGATTCTGTAATGATTGTCATTTATATCATTTTTATTACCATTTGTCTGTTTATTATCGTTTGCTTCATTCACATCTATTATTAGTTATGTCAATTTATTATTATTTACTATTTACCTGTTTGTTTACTATTTAACTATACCTATACATTTATCATTATTTATATTATCATGTTTCAATTTATCTATCATTATTTGTTCCACATCCGACCTAGCTATAGACCAAGAGATCTCCTATCGGCATGCTCCGCCTTTGTCATGGAGGCGTCATGACATGTTTCAGAAATGATCAGACCATGAAATTGTTGAAATATAGATATTTGTTATTGTGCATCTTGTGTTGTTTTTGATTGAACGTACAATGCAATGTATAGTAAGAATGTTGTCATTTGATTTATTGTATAAACTATGCTTAATTTGCATGTATAACAAAGTTCAGTTGCTAGGCCTGAGAGGTTTCCCGCGCTAAGGGAGACGCTACGCCATTGCTGGTTAGTCATGGAGCCTCGGTGTGGAGAGGTTGATGTGTATACTATTGTCCGAACATAAACTTAACGTGTGTCAAGTATATTGTGCCGTTGAAGAACAACAAACAGTTAAGTGTTTTTCCAAGTGTTTACATACCCATAACTGTTAACAGAAATGCTGTCTCAGGAGGTACTAAAGAAGAATAAGCACAATCAAATCTACTAGACTCCGGCTTATCCACGCAACCGAGCTCTTACTCTTTCGCATGCGGACGACACTAATCACATAAGCAGACACAAAACGTCTGCAGGGAGCGTTACACGTAATGCAAATTGTAGGGGACACGCGTGGAAGCAACAGTGGCGCATTAAGACTAACGCGTCGAAATGCAAAGCTGTATACTTCTGCTGCAAGCGAACCAACAGAACAATCACAAACACTCCTCTTAAATAAACAACACAAACGTCCTAGTGAAAGACCATGCCTGAGTGCTGGGTAGCACACTGGATAGTGGCTTTACCTGGATCCCACACTTCCGCAAACAGGGAGCGGAGGCTAAAGCTGTGCTGGGAAGGCTAAGACGCTTCAAAACTGCAACACTGTCCACCAAACGTCGATTGTACCTAGCCCTTGTCAGACCGATACTGTGCCAATCACTGAGCCAGCTGACATGTCCCACTAACAACTACGACCATCAGAGGGTTCAGAATGCCGCTTTCGAGTTCATCATGGGTTCGCGATGGAGCGATTTCAGAACCGCTGAGTCCCTACACCTTTTATACACAACTATCTTTTCATTTTCTTACAGACATTCTTCCCCTCCCACAAAAACCGACCCCGCGCGAGCGAGTGGTCTTCTCTAGCAAGTCGCACCAGGCTCCAGAAATTCTTCCTGTTACAAGCAATAACAAAATTCAACAAACAAATTGGATTTCTTCTTCGTCAATAACGAACAATTCATCATATGTCTTATATCACTCTTGGAAAGACTTCATTGAAATGTGGGAACTGTGTCGCATAGGATAAATCAAACACTGCTGAATATATTACCGAAAATATATTTATGGTAATACAGATTACAAATAACTATGGCGTATACTCCAAACCAGTGGTCCCCAACCCCCGGGCCGCTCAAGAAACGTTTAATCATTTCCATTTTATTTACTATCTGAGTCTAAGGGTTTTTTATTTTCCAGGTTACACCTCGCTCACTTGAGCGCTGAAATTTAACCCACAAATGAGCAAAAATGAGTACGAAACAGACGTCGTTAGAAAGTTTCTTTGCGAAGGGGAAAAGGCCCTGTGAAGAGACAGAAGCAGAGCCTTCAACATCAAAGAAACAGAAAGTTTTTGACAGACAACACCATGAGATCTACTTGAAATATGGATTTATTGCGACAGGTGATTCCCACACACCAACCCTGCTCTGCATAGTTTTCGGCGACCTTCAAAACTGCTTCGCCACTTGAACCCAAAGCACCCTGGATTAAAAGACATGACCCTGGAGTATTTTGAAAGGGGTAAAAAACGGGAACACGAAGGACAGAAGAAATTTCTGAGGGCCACCACATCAATAAAGGAGAATGCACTGAGAACATCATATTTGGTGGCTACCCGTATTGCTAAGGCTATAAAGCCATTCAATATCGGTGAAGAATTGATCTTGCCCTCCATTAAAGACATTTGCCGTGAACTTCTAGGAGGGGCTGCTGTTAAAAAGATAGCACATGTGCCTTTGTCGGCGCATTGAGTAAATAGCCGAATACATTGAGACACAATTGTTGGAGAGGATCAATACATCACTGATCCGCACTCCAGGTTGACGAATCTACAGATATCGACAAGAAGGCAATACTACTTGTTTATGTGCGATATCTTTATCAGGAGGATGTGCATGAGGATTTGTTATGTGCACTATCTTTACCAACCAACATCACAGGAGCAGAACTGTTCCAGTCACTGGATGGTTATATATCAGGACAACTAAAATGGTCCTTTTGTGTCGGCATTTGCACAGACGGAGCTGCTGCCATGACCGGACGCATTGTATCATTCACAGGGAAATGCTGGCAAGCCGAAAAATGTCACCGGAATTTAACAGCGTATTCAACGATGTCGTTAACGTTATCAACATACACTCCGTCAAGTTTACTTGGCGGAGTGAACTATCAACGCCCCCCACCCTGGTCGCTGTGAAATTGTCAAACGTTGAACGGTCCGCGGCGATACAAAGGATGGGGACCACTGCTCCAAACGAATTTACACAATACTAAGGCAAACAGAACTGTATCCGTCATGACGTACAGGTATCTGTATCCACCATTTGCACAATTTTCTAATATTTTCGACGGTTTTTCGTAAGTGCAAAAACATTCGTGCACTCAATAGAATACTTAGGAATTTTTAAATACAAACAAGCAAAAATGCAATTTACCAATAGGCCAAATGTCACTCAAATAACTTCACAACTGACAGTAAACCAATTAAGATTTCAACTGACAGTAAGCATGTGATAACCCATCAACCAAATTGGTGTATAATAGTGGATCGGTACTTAGTAGCTGAAAGTACCATCATACAGGAAAGTTATATCACTCAGGTCACATTGCAAATGGCTCTCACCAGCGTAGGTCATCACGCAATACGAGATCAACTTTTCCTAAGGAAGTGTGAGCCATTATATGACGTTTAACACAAGTCCTTCGTGAGAAAGCTGAAAAGACTTCTTTCCTGTATGGGTCGCCACATGACGTCTAAGTTTACTTGTTTCTGAGAAAGCTGCACCACACAGGTCACACTTGAAAGGCTTCTCTCACACTGTGGGTCACCACGTGTCGTTTGAGATTACCCTTTTGTGAGAAAGCCGCATCGCAGAGGTCACACTTGAAAGGCTTCTCTCCAGTATGGGTCGCCACGTGTTGTTTAAGAATATTCTTTCGTGAAAAAGCAGCATCACACAGGTCACACTTGAAAGGCTTCTCTCCAGTGTGGGTTACCAAGTGTTGTTTGAGATTATTCTTTTGTGAGAAAGCTGCATCACACAGGTCACACTGGAAAGGCTTCTCTCCTGTGTGGGTCATCATGTGTCGTCTGAAATAATTCTTTTGTGAGAAAGACGCATCACACACGTTACACTGGAGACGCTTCTCTCCGGTGTGTGAAACTCTGTGTCGTGTAAGATCACCCTTTGCCAAGAAAGCTACATCGCACAGGTCACACTTGAAGGGCTTCTCTCCAGCGTGAGTCATCACGTGTCGTTTGAGATCATTCGTTCGTGTGAAAGCCGCATCACACAGGCCACATTTAAAAGGCTTCTCTCCGGTGTGGGTCATCACGTGTCGTTTGAGATCACCCTTTCCTGAGAAAGCTGCATCACACAGGTCACACTTGAACGGCTTCTCTCCAGTGTGGGTCATCATGTGTCCTTTGAGATGACCTTTTCCTGAGAAAGCTGCATCACACAGGTCACACTTGAAAGGCTTCTCTCCAGTGTGGGTCATTACGTGATATTTGAGAGAACTCTTTCCTGAGAAAGCTGTATTACACAGGTCACACTTGAACGGCTTATCTCCAGTGTGGGTCATCATGTGATATTTAAGAACACCCTTTGCTGAGAATGCTGCATTACACAGGTCACACTTGAAGGGCTTTTCTCCTGTGTGGGTCATCACATGATATTTGAGAGCAGTCGTTCCTGAGAAACCTGCATCACAGAGGTCACACTTGAAAGGCTTCTCCCCAGTGTGGGCCATCACGTGACGTTTGAGAGCACCCTTTGCCGAGAAAGTTGTATTGCACAGGTCACATTGGAAAGGTTTCTCTCTAGTGTGGGTCATCATGTGATATTTGAGAGCACTTTTTCTTGAGAAAGGCGCATTGCAAAGGTCACACTTGAAAGGTTGCTCTCCTGTGTGCAATTATGCTATATCTAAGATGGCCCTTTTGTGAGAAACCTGCATCACACATGTCACATTGGAAAGGTTCCTCTCCAGTGTAGATGCCACACCAGATTCTCCTTACTATATGGCGAATATACGGAATATTCGGACGCCTTTTTTCAAGGAAATGCTTATATTTACCCTCGATCTGAAAGAAAATATATAATAAGTTCTACATATAACTTTTTGAGAGCGTGTAATGGAAGTAACACAAGCATATACATATACAATGGGGCATTAACCCATTTCAGCTCAGTGGTACATATACGGTACATTAACAGAATGATGCAATATTGCATCATACATCTTTCTGGGTTGAGTTAAGCCTGAACAAGTGTATTGGGAATGCACACCAAACCTGCTACATGTTCATATGAGTACAGCCCTTCAAACCTGCCAGTCTGTGCTCTGCTGTTACCTTAAAAAGAAGTGTTGTTCTCTGCCAAAAACAATGGCTTCCAGTAAAAAGAAGTATATTTTGCACATTTCTTTGGATAAATATGTTCTGTTGGTAACTGCATATGTTGAACAAGTAATAAACTGACCTTTCTAGTTAACTTTCATATTTGTCTAATCCATTGTTTTTTCTTCATATCATTTTATATTTGCTGTGCCATATATGGTTCGCTGAGCTAATGCAGATACATTTTTTCTGTGTACACATATTTTATGAATATCGAATTTCTAGCATGTTCTAAGTCCATTTTATGTTTCATATTTCAGATCCCTGACTATGCATGACATATTAGCTGTATTAGAAGATGAGAGCCATGCAGAAGTTTATATTGAGCCTAATGATCCCGGCCTATTGACTGATGAAGACTCTGCTGATGAAGACGATAGTGGATTGATAGATAATTTGTCCGGCAGACAACTGACTGGTAATGCTGAAGCTGTTTTCCATGACGGACGACGTACAACTGAAGATGATTGTGAAGCTCAACTGAGTGGTAATGATGAAGCTATTTTGCACGACGAACGTCGTACAACTGAAGATGATGGTGAGGCTCATAATTCTTCGCCTATCAATAGCTATAAGACTCCCAAATGGAGTCTTGGCACTTCACTCACACCTGGTGACTGCATATTTCCTGAGGCAAATTATGCAAAATATAGAGATTTTACTCCAGTTGAACTTTTTGAACTATTTTTTGATGATGATATGTGGAATATGTTAGTGGATCAGACAATTGTCTATGCAACTTTCAAAGGTGAAACAGATTTCTTGGTAAGCAAAGATGAAATGAAAGTGTTCCTTGGAATTTTGATAGTATCTGGCATCGTTCCTGTATCTTCTCGGAGGATGTTTTGGAGAAATTCATCTGTGACAAGAAATGAAGCTGTCTATCAAGCTATGAGAAGAAGAAGATTTGAAAAAATTATGCAGTTCATTCATTTTTCCGATAATTCTTCATTGGATACAACTGACAAATATGCCAAAGTTCGTCCACTCTTAAGACATCTAACAAAGAAATTCATAGAGCATTTTCAACCCGTGAAGTCACTCTCTCATGATGAAGCAATGCTTGAATATTATGGTAAGCATGGGTGTAAACAGTGCATCAAAACTGTAATATAACTTGTCAATTTACAAATAAATAAGTGCATTTCGGATACGGTCGTTTTTTCTTTCAACATAAAAATATGTACTTGGATATGCTCAGTGGTACATATATGGCACATCGTATTCTAGCAATAATATTGTAGAGAAAAGTAAACCGAGACGTTTTCCTAATCAATTAGGTAGAACCAACACCAAAAATATGATAAGATATGAAATTACTACAAAAAAAATAATTGGAGCTGAAATGGGTTAACCAAAATGAAGTAGTAGAAGGGAACAGACAACTTGCATCAATGAAGTAGGTTAAAGGAGGAATTAAGAAATGGAAGACTGGAAAAAACAACAAACAAAAAATTATAGAGTTGCACAGAAAAAAAAAGGACTGGGACAATACAAAGTAATCTGAAAATAATAAATCAAAGGAGTAGCTGAATAAATGCTGCGAAGACTTTGAGGACACAAGAAAAAGAGATTGGTAATGTAGGATAGAGAAGCATAGTTGTAAATAAGAAATTTTGTCAATTTTTCGCAGACCACTACACACACACACACACACACACACACACACACACACATACACACACACACTTTAGATAAAATGAGATATGAAGACGGGACAGCATGAGCATAGCTCCCCTTCCCGTAAAATACAACTAGGTAAATACACTCACACACACACTTGAGATTGATATATATAATACAAGAGAGATGGTTGGGCAGACTGTGCTTTTCTGGACCTACAAAAGGCATTTGATAAGGTACCACACACGAAACTAATAAGGAAAATATAGTCAATAGATGGCATCAGAGGAAATTCAATGGAATGGATGAAAGACTTCCTGACTGGAAAGCAAATGAGAGTAGTAATTAGAGATTAATTCTCAAATTGGGAGGAAATGATAAGTGATGTCCCGCAGGGATCAGTACTGGCCCCAATCATGTTTGCCATGTACATAAATGACATGGATGAAGGAGTAGAGTGTTATATGAATTTCTTTGTAGACAATGCAAAAATACTAAAGAAAGTAAAAATGGAGGAGAATTGCAACTCATTACAACAAGACTTGGACAAGATCTGAAAATGGACTCAAAAATGGGAAATGAAATTCAATATCAAGAAATGTAGTATAATGGAATTTGGAAAAGTAAAAACAGAATATCGAGAGATTATAAAATTGGTGAGGACAAAAAAGTAATCTCAGAAAAAGACCTTGGAGTGATGATCAGCAAAGACATGACACTGGACAAACATATTAATAAAATAGTCGGAGAAACCTACAATTTATTAAGGTCAATAAAAGTGGCATTTGTCTATTTGGATGAGGAAATGATAAAAAAAAAAAAAAAAAATTAACTACACTAATAAGACCAAAACTCGAGTACGCAGCAACACTATGGACACCCAGTACTAAAAAGAATATAAAAAAAATTAGAAAGAATACAAAGAGCAACAACAAAACTGGCACTAACTCTTTCCAAAATGATATATGAACAAAGACTGTCCATATTAGAATGACCAACTCTGGAACAAAGAAGGGAAAGAGGAGACCTACTATCTATAGAATTATGGAAGGAATGGAAATCTTAGATAAGAATGATTTATTGAAATGGGACAATGAAAAAATAAGAGGACATGAAAAGAAACTAAAAAAAAGATAATTACAGAAGAGACCTGAAAAAAAAAAAGTTTCCAACACAGAGTGATAGATACCTGGAACAAATTAGACAGAGAAACAGTGTGTGCAAACACTATTCAAGATTTTAAGAAAAAACTTGATCTTGAAAGACACAAAGATGGGTCACCACAAGCATAGCTCCCTTCCCATAAATACACACACACACACACCAATCACGGATGTCATAAATCAACATTTGAGAGATTTATGATAATTTAATATTGGTTTCTACAGCAAATCATTTGTTTTCCATTTTGGGGGAAAACAAGTAAAATTTTACACTAATACCACAAGAATCCTATAAACAAACATATAAAATGTTGATTTATGACATCTTTGAGTGAGAAGTAAATGATTGCTAGTCAATATATCCTAACCTGCCCCTACCTACAACTAGGTTAGGTTAGAGTCACCCCTCACTTCCATCAATTACTAAAACAAGGCCCACGGTGGAAGTAGCTTGTTGATTTATAGTTCAGTAGAAACAACCACTTCAAATGAATTACGTGTGATCTGCATGAATATTTGTGCCGTGTAGCAATCCTACTCATAAATCAACATGATATTTAATTTTCTAGGTGACTAGTAAAGTGAAAATAAATATGGAAATAATAAGGCACACGTGTGGATGAATAAACATTGTTGATTTATAGTTCAGTAGAAAAAAACCACTTCAAATGAATTACGTGTGATCTGCATGAATATTTGTGCCGTGTAGCAATCCTACTCATAAATCAACATGATATTTAATTTTCTAGGTGACTAGTAAAGTGAAAATAAATATGGAAATAATAAGGCACACGTGTGGATGAATAAACATTACTCAGAGAAAGAAGCCACAAGAAAGAAAAAATATCAGAGTATGATCAAATCTACTGTACAATAGCAGAGAACACTGGAAATAAGAAACATTGGCAACATTTTCGCAGGTGTCTACACCCACCCAATAATCAAGGATATCAGAAATCAATGTATGATTCTTGTGAATTCTTTACAGATTTCCATTTGTCAGGAAACATCTAAGCAACCCTCCCCCCATTGCAGAGCCACAGGATTAGCGAGTAAACGAGTGAATTTTAGCACAAGTAGCACAACACACCCATGAAGAAAACTAGAAAATATGTCATTTATCTAACGAGTGAAAAAAAAAAACTCGACAGAATCTTGTCTATGCTAGGTTCTGTTAGACTCACCCCCACCCCGTCCTTCCGTATGGTTGGAGTGGTTTGTTGAGTTATGATTATTTACAATTTATTTATGCCTGTGGCAAACTTACTAGTAAATCACGAATACAACATAAGCATTTTTTTTTTTTTGTAGGTTAGGTTATGGTGAATGGCTCCTGGAACCTTCCGATATAAATTACAAATATTTTGTGAAGCTATGGTTCTTTTCGTGACATTTCACTGCATGCAATTGAAGTGTTCCAGTCCCAAATAATGTATGATACTCCTGCAACCCGCATCATCGCAACGAAAAGAAGTAGCCAAAAATATATTACTTAAGGTCGTTGCACGCGAATGTAAACAATAGAGGGGCGTTTTGACAAGACTTCATTCTGCCAACTAAATTGGAAGTGCCCAAATTCGATCAGAACTAACATGAAACCAGGCAACATAAGGTGATAAACAGACAAGGAAAATAACCTACACCATACAATAGATACATGTACACGATTGTCGAGCGCCCTTAACACTTATTACCTGCGTGTCTATTGGGCTTCTAAATTCTATGCCACTTCTGGATATCACAGATGTCCTAGGAACCTCAAAGATACTTTTAAGTATATAGAAAGTAATTGCTCATACTATGAAGCATTTATTTGTATTCGATTAATACGAAATGGACTTGTAGAAGACGAAGTGGCGGCCCGCGTAGATGAATGTAAACAATTATAAAACTATGTATATCGCTTGGCGTGTAGGCCCCGGGTCATAACGGCCCCGTTACAAAGACGGCTCCCGGTCTAGACTAATATAACGGTACTGCACGAGGGATAGCTAATGTAACTATGTTAAAAAGCACTTCTTCAATACCTAGCTATTACTATTTAGTCATTTCCATTCTTTATTCCTCATGGAGTCGGCTTAATAATCCTTAAAACTGTCGTACCTACTGTACCACTACCAGTCTCCTGGGGATGTCTGGGATATCCTAATCAACATAGGTAGTCACAAAGGTGAGCCCGGATAAAGAACAACAACAGTTATTAGCTAATTATCAACCAATGGCCTGGCAATTAATAATAGGGCGAGGCCGTTTTAACCACGCCACTGTAGGCGAGGCCGTTTTGACTTCCCACGCATTCAAGTACCAAAACGGCCCCTGGTCTAATTGTAAATCCAACGGTACTGCACGAGGAATAGCTAATGTAGCTATGTTAAAAAGCATTTCTTCAATACCTAACTATTATTATTTTGTCGTCTCCATGCTTTATTCTTCATGGAGTCGGCTTTATAATCCTTAAAACTTCTTTTATTGGAGTTTATTTTCATTAAAATTACAAAGAGTTCGTCAGCTCGGAAAGATGATTAAGTTCGCAGAAGAGAGTAACGCTAATTACTGATATGACGATGAGTTCGTCAGTTGTGATAGATGATGATTTAGACAGCAGGAGAGAGTGACACTAATTACTGAATAGGACTTGATATGATGATGATTTCGTCAGTGATAGATGATGATTAAGTCAGCAGGAAAGAGTGACACTTATTACTGAATAGCGATATGATGATTTCGTCAGTGATAGATGATGATCAAGTCAGCAGGAGAGAGTGACGATATGATGATGAATTCGTCAATGATAGATGATGATCAAGTCAGCAGGAGAGAGTGACACTAATTAACCCATTAAACTCCGATGACAAGATGTCTTGTCATTTGGTCAAATAAAACATCGAAATCTAAACTCATTGCTAGATTGCATTGGTTAGTTATGCGTGTGTGTGTGTGTGTGAACATATACATAAAATTGCATTATTAATTATTGGTGTGAGATTGATGGTTTGCCATGTGTGTGAATATATATAATTATCATTGGAGTGCGTGACTGATTGCTAACTATTAGATTGAAGTTTAAACTTGTTTGATTGGCCCTGCTCTCCGACATTAACTTGTGTACGCTATACAGAAAGAAGTGCACACACAAATTTTGATTTATGCAGAACACTCGTAGGCCAGTGAGGCTGCCGGAGTAAGTTATATTGTGTGTATATTGCAATTAACATTAGTCAACTCCTACTGAGGTATAAGATCTGACATGAATCTTCCTCGTGTTCTTAAGGTTTTTAATGTTAATGTTGTATTTAAAAACAATACAATCAAAGAACTTCTCATCAAGAATTCGCCTGATAATTCAGTGTGTCTACAGTATTCCTTGCAAGAATTGCAACTCTTGTTACATTGGTCAGACGGGTAAGGAATTAGAATTTAGGTTGCCACCGAGAGGATCCTCGACCTGCTGAGCCGATCAAAAACGTGGTACATGAATGGAACGTTTGAAGTTGTCAAGGAGCCTTTTACGCAACTGCTCAGTGTGCATTCGTTTATTCGAAGTGGAGATGATACCAAGCGAGTATCTTTTATTTGTTTTTATGTCGGCGACAGAAAAAAAAAGACAAGTACTGAAAGCCATCAAACGCCTAATGCCCAACAATAACGTTAGGAAAATTGTCATCGACTTCGAGCGGGCAGTATGGAAAGCCATTCCGTCGGTGTTTCAAAGAGTTATTATTCGAGGATGTTCCTTTCATTGGGCTCAGTGCATTTGGCGGAAAATACAGGAAATAGGTCTGGCTCTAGCATACCGTAATGGAACACGCACAAACTTTGTCGCCAATTTCTTGCGTTGCCCTACCTACAACATATCCAGCCCATGTTCGAGAGAATAGCAACATATGCACCTACAAGCTTGCTGACAACATTGGTGGATTATATTCGCACCAACTGGATCGAAAGTTCACTCTGGAATCCTGAAACCTGGAGTATATTTCAGCAGCCGATTCGTACCAACATCGACGTTGAGGGTTGGCACGGTGTGCTGAATAGTCACCCCGGACGTGGGAATTTGTTTTTATCTTCTCGTTAAACTTTTGCATGAACAATCGCAGTTAGTCAATATCCAAATAAGATTAGAGTCGGGCAACAAACTGCAACGTAGACAAAGAAACGAGTATAGACTAGTGCAGGGACAAGTAAATAAAGTGTGGGATTCCTATATTGCTGGTGACAAGTCGGCCCGTCAGGTGCTTCGCAATTGCTCGCACATAGTTGCACCACACATTGAGGTTTAGTGTTTTTTTTTATATATATAAATTTGATTATACTTTCCAATTGTAAATATTTTGTATATAAATATCTTGTTTATTCAAATATATATTTTGTAAATTAAATACAGTATCTTGTTTTGAGTGCGTTACCAAAGTACCTATTGTACCACTACCAGTCTCCTGGGTTCTCTGGGATATCCTGATTAACATAATTAGTCACAGAGGTGAGCCCGGATAAAGAATAAGTTATTAGTCAATCATCAACCAACGGCCCGGCAATTGGTAATAGAGCGAGGCCGTTTTAACCACACAACTGAAGGCGAGGAAGTTTTGACTTGCCCAGGGCCGTTTTGGTAGCCGGGCTGTTTTGACTGCTTCTAGGGTTGTACAGTTCCTCCTCCTCGATATGCTGTCTCAGACTTTTATTTATTTTTTGCAGTATCATGTGGCTAGACTAGCCATGAAGGTGTGGGCTGATCTATGTTGTTCGTAAGGCGTGGGAGTATTCATATTTATGTTAATGTTTATTATTTATTCCTTTATTTATTTTGTTTTATTTTATTAATTAACTTGTTTACTTATCTTTTTACTTATTTATCTTATTTTTGTTTTATTTATTTGTTTATTTTATTCATTCATTATCATTTTTTCACTCTCTTGGGGATTTGCTCTTAAATCCTGTGGTACTTGTTTTTTGGTTGAGAATCCTATTCCTGTGTCTGCTTCGAAACCAAACAAATACATCAGAGAATGGCAAAAATACTTTAAACAATATTCATTGAAACGAGAATGAATATAATTTTCTCCTGAACCCCTATGTCTCTCGAACAATCATGATAAGAGTAATGCACTTAGTACTATTTCACATAGATAATTTATCCACCATATTACAATGCTCCTATCGTAACTATCACGCAAAACTGGAATTCAAACTCGCATTAATGTTCCATGCCTTTACGTGTGAAAATAAAAGAGACCTAAGTTTTCACAACATTATCCTTTGGCCTCTGATTCCGTTCACAGCCCACTCCACCTCTCGCCTTCGCTGAGCAGAGTCTCGGCGTAATGAACGTCTTGTCATGACAACGCTCATATGAACAAGTACGCAGTGACATGCGCAGGAAATAACTATCCCATTTACAAATAAGTGCATTATACATTCACCAATAGAATAAACATGTTTGTAATATATAAACTTAGTAATTGCAATACATTAGATAAATTTTCAAATACACGAATACACAAATATACAAATGTATTAGGTTATCCAATACGATTTAACCACTTCCACACGGTGACGGCTACGTAGGCGGCATGAGGAGCAAGTGGGTACTCGATGATGCTGACGTCTGCATCTTGACTATATTTATTGTAGTCGTACCTACGTAATCTCCATTCTCTCTAAACTGGCTTCATCAATTTTTATGGTTATCAAAATACACGGGTGAAAGAGAACGAACGATTGAGCACTGACTTTATTTTTTATAATGCTATTATTATGACGCAACATCGCACATCGGGCAGCTAATGCTGCCAGACGTGTGATGTACCCCGGAGTGATGAGGACAACCCAATTGCCAATATCATCGGACAACCGATGATACAAATAGTGCTGATGGGGTATGGATGGATAACTTGATGAACTAGATATGTATGTGTATGTGAAAGTATTCTTTCAAGCTTGAAAATAGTGTCGTGAAAAACAGACCTGAAATTGCAACAGCTTCATGACTTGATGGATGGATGCTTGTAAAATGCATGCCATGGCAATCTTAAAGCTGTTTCATAGATCAACACATTTAGTTCCTGGTTCCCCTGTCTTAGTATGTAAATATTCTTTAGTTATTTAAATAGAATCACTTCAGTGCTCCCCTAAATTCCAAAGACCGATTTGCATCATTGAGTTCCTAAGATCATATACTTGAAATATCATATAGGTTATTACCTTTGTGAATGTGATCCTGGTTGTTGCCTTAAGCATCATCGACTGGAAATATGCAACCTCACATGAGCTGGCAGTGGGCCTTGTTCCATCCATGGCGAGTTGAACTAAGTGTATGGTTCGTTAAATTCCGCGGTACAAAGTCCATTGTAAGGGGCACCGTCCTAGCCTCCTGATAGGGGCAGTTTTGCAATGTTAAACGGAATCATCATAATTATCTGGCAACATATTTTTGGTCAACACCTACCCAGGCCCCAGTTGTTCCCCTGTATTCCCATTACTATGCCTTGACTATACTACCAGAACAAACACCATATGATATAGTGAAAGTAATTGTTGTCTCAATTTTCACTGATTGAAAACACTGCAACATCACAGTGGCTGGTAACAGTCACCAGGTTTTCCTATAGCTCTCTGTAGGATTACACTTTAGATCAGTGGTTCTTAACCTTGTTGGAGGTACTGAACCCCGCATGTTTCATACATGCATTCATCGAACCCTTCGTAGTTTGAAAGATAAAATGTGTTTTTTTCTTCAAATTCAAAACATAGGAACTATATATTGCAGTATTGCACAAACTGTACCATGGATCATTTGCACATGAAATTGTAGTAGTTTTAGTTCGGAACAACGGGAGGACAATAAAATTCAACACAAAAGAATATATATATATATATATATATATATATATATATATATATATATATATATATATATATTTGTAATTAGCCACAAGGTGCGACACTAGAAGTGTCGCATGAGAAATATAGGTGAAGCTCGGACTAAGGCCACAGCTTAGTGGAGCTGATTAGTTGTAGCTGGACGGGGAGCCTAACGTCAGAGAGGCGGTAGCAGTTGATGACGGCGAGGCTCGATGGAACGGCTAGAAGACTGGATGAGGAGATGTTGGTTGTGCGCTGGTCGGTACTGTTCTGATTTTTGATTTCCTAGGAAAGACCACCCGCTTGCGCGGGAACGGTTTTTGTGGGAGGGGAAGAATGTCTGTAAGAAAATGAAAAGATAGTAGTGTATAAAAGAGGGCCAGTGCCATCGGGCGATTAAGCTAGCGTTCAGGGGCTACTGGTGGTCGTGGCTCGGGAGAAATGGACAGGGAACTCGGACGGCGGCGCCGACGCCGGGATTAAAATCACCAAAAATTCAGAAGGTTGGAGGCGTAGTAGTAGAGAAAGGTGGAAAAACGGAAAAATGTTTAGTGGGAGGTAAACTGAAATGAGAAGATGTAGTATATGAGAAAGTTATAAAGGGAAGCGAATTTTAGTCGAAGAAAAAGTAAGTGTAGATGTTTGTGCGTGGGGCGTGGCCATGTTCGTGAGAGGTGTGTGTATGTATCTTACGGGAAGTAAGATACATACGAGTAGAGTTCACTCCCTGCGTGTAGAGCGCGTTCCTGATAAGCCCCAGGTAAGGCCTGAGTTGCCTGCTTTTCCCCAGGTTGGGTTTGAGATTCTGTAGAGTTGAGTCAGTGGCGGTGCGAGGGGGGGCAGGCGGGCGGGTGTTGTATTATCTCTCTCCTTCCAATCACTACTCTGAAAGCAGAGAATTATGTGATTGGGAATGGTGTGTAAATGTCAGAAGTGTAAACTCGCTCGCCAGCGTCAGCGAAGAGGCCAGCGTTAGGTTGTGGGCCGGTTAGACACAGAGGCGTCCCAATTCCTCCCCGTCGACCAGCCTGCGATCAGATGAGGGTTCTGAGTGAGAGTTGGGTTGGGCCTCTGGTAAACCAGCGAGCAAGTGTGCATGTGCCTCTTTTCTTCCAAGCACTACTCTGAAAACAGAGAATTACGTGACTTGGGAAGTGTGTGTATTTGTCTTGATGTAAACCCGCCTGCCGACGTCAACGAAGAGGTTGGCTTGTGCCAGACCGGCAGCAGCAAAGGAGATATATCTCCTCGCCACCACCGGCCGGCGAAGATTCCTGGGCGTTTGTCGAGAGATCTGGAGTGGAGAGACGTCCGACCTCTAGGAGCGCTGAGTTGTATGGCCGTTGGCTGCCCTATTTAACGGTCGCCCGCAGCTCAGCGTAGTTGGCAAGGAAGGTCGCGCGTCTCTCGAGTCCGCTTTGCTGGTTCCAGATTGGCTAGCGCATATTCACCGCTTGCCAATTATGGGAACTATAAAAGGCTAGCTCCGGAGATTTCTTTGATCAGTGTGTGACGGGTCGTAGGATGCGTCACGTCACTACACCACTCCCCCCTCTCTTCGAAAGCGGGCGTCGAGGAGGATAGGGAGCGACGCGCGCGACGTAGTTGAACTGGTTTGGCCTTCGTATCAGTCGCCACCTCCGCTGTCGCCATTGCAGCCGCAGCCGCAGCCACCTCCGCTGTCGCCACTGCAGCCGCAGCCTCCGCCGCTGCCGCCACTGCAGCCGCAGCCACCTCCGCTGTCGCCGCTGCAGCCGTAGCCACCGCCGCTGTCGCCATTGCAGCCGATTCTGCCACATCACTCGCGCCTCGCCCTACCTCCGCGGCGCTCGCTCCCAAAGAAGAGGGGAATATTGTGGTGACGCGCCGCTGGTCAGCCAATAAGGAACTTGGAAAGCTCCCCACGTTCCCGCCAACCTCCTTTAAAAGGTCGGCATTTCGCCGAGATGAGCAGATCAGAAGGTTCAGAATGCCGCTGTCCAGTTCATCACGGGCTCGCGATGGAGCGACTTCAGAACCACTGAGTCTCTACACCAAATTTCCAACATCCGTCCACTCAACCAACACAAACACAAACTTCACTCAAGACACCTAGAAAAACTGCACGCCAAACACAAACATCTGATACAACATATTACACCTAGACCACACCGTACAGACTAACTGTCAGCTGCTCCCGTCCCACGTGCGGTGTACACGATAAAACGTGCATAACCACACCAACAAGTAACACACCCCTTCACCAGCTTGACTGGTGATAACCGCAATAATGTAATAATAATAATAGTAATGGTAATAATAATGATAATATAATAATAATGATAATATCGCTACTCAAACCCGACCTGGGGTAAAACAGGAATTCTCATGCCTTACCTGGGGCTAATCAGGAACGCCCTCTACACGCGGGAAGTGAAATCTACTCACTAACCGTAAATTACACACATACACCTCTCACGAACATAGCCGCATCCCACGCACAAACATATACACTTCCTTTTTCTTCGACTAAAATTCGCTTCCTTTCTCACTTTCTCTTATACTACATCTTCTCATTTCAGTTTACCTCCCACTAAAGATTTTTCCGTTTTTCCCCCTTTCTCTCCTACTACGTCTCCTACCATTTTCCAAACTTTCGTTGGTGATATAATATGCTCTTCCTCCCGGCATTGGCGCCACCGTCCAAGTTCCTAGCCCAGTTCTCCTAAAGCCACGACAACAAACTAGCCCCTAATCGCTCGCAATTCGCCCGGTGGCAATAGCCCTCTTTTATACACTACTATCTTTTCATTTTCTAACAGACATTCTTCCCCTCCCACAAAACCCGATCCCGCGCAAGCGAGGTGGTCTTTTCTTGGAATCCAGAATCCAGATCTCTTCCGACTTCTCTACTGAATTCTCTACCGACTTCTCTCCCGGGCTCAACTCCAAGCAGCAGTTCTCTCCAGCAAGAGGCCTCGGGACCAGTCCTCTCCAGCAAGCCGCCAGCAAGTCGTCTCATTCCCTCCTGTGTGTGGCTCTTGGCCCACAGCCACGTAGACGCTTGATGAGGTCCTCGATCACTCCGGACCTTCTCCCAACGAGACTACGTCCGTTCCCTCTGAGCCTGTTAGCCATTAGTAAACCTTAGTTTTAGTGTTACTGTGAATCTCATTTTCCCTGGCTTGTCCTTACCGAACCAAACCCACGACAAAATAACTGTGTTCAAAGAACAAAACCAACTAAACATGAATTTCACATAAAACAAAAACATAATGAATATTTACTGCAAATCAATGTGACTTTTGCTGTTGTCTCTCAGAGACATTTTCAGAAATGCGCCGAACCCCGGAAACTGACTCACCGAACCCCTGGGGTTCGATCGAACCCAGGCTAAAAAACATTGCTTTAGAGTGTGTTGTATTAGTGTGGGATTGTTTCTTTGTTAAGGGACTGTTAGGCGCGAAAACACGAAAAATTCTGGAAAATCAACAAATTTTAGGTAAACATTTCAAAAGATTCTCTATGATGGTGGTAACACTTTAGCCAAATATTACAGCTCAATTCCGTTTCTTTTCTTATATATAAAATAAAATAGATAAATTTTTGGCAACCTCTGGCAACCCCATTGCATGAAAAAACATTCTGTATATTGAAATAAAGTCAACATTTTGATACCCAGTTCTGTTTTGTTTACTATAATTAATATATATGGAGATATCTGGCAACTTGCCCAACACTAATCGTCAATCACCACAAGGATCTCAGTATCTCTTCAAAGCTAAAGGAGAAAGGATGTCGCCCTGTCGCGTATCTGTTAGCCTACCAGTCATGCATGCGATCGTATTATCTTTTATTCTACCAACAGGTATTCAAAAGATTCTCTATGATGGCTGTAACACTTCGACCAAATATTACAGCTCAATTCCGTTTCTGTTCTTATATATAAAATGAAATAGATAAATTATTGGCGACATCTGGCAACCCCATTGCATGAAAAAACATTCTGTATATTGAAATTAAGTCAAATTTTCGATAGCCAGTTCAGTTTTGTTTAAAGTTTTAAACGGAAATGTAAAAAAATAGACAATGTCACGAGTGAGTACGCGGCCGGAGGATTTTAAATGCCGGTGCGCTCCTTTAAACTTTAAATGCCTCTCCTGAAAAGTTTATGTTTTTTATATTTAAATAGCCATATCTCTGTTTCTTTTTGTCCGATTTCATTCATTCTTTCGAATTTGTAAAGAGAAAGAGTAATTCTTTAATTTGATCAGAAAAAAACAAAGGAAACTGTAACTTTTTTTTTTTTGTTTAATTTATCATAGCAGATTTTCACTGAAGTTTCTACTATTCAAAATAAAAAAATCATATAAAAGAATAAAAGAGAGTAGGAAAAAATCTAACTCAATGAAGTTGTTTCCAAGACTCTAATCTTTCATTTCCTACATAGTAGGCTGATTACCTATGCCTGTGGATACTTCAATGATTACAGATACTATCATAAAAAAAGAAAGAAAAAAATTAACTACACGTAATATATACATGTTACTAAAACAATTTAGTATGCAATAATACTCTTTCCGATAGAGTAAGTATACATAAGTTCACCAAAGAAATTGAACAACTTTTATGACACGTTCACCTATAAGCACTTCCCACCGTCCTTAAGATGGGGTTACACTGGTCAGCGAAACGTTTGAAGTCCAACTTTACCATTTGGTCATCCTATAATAAATGGTTACACGTAGGTCCAGCCTTACCGTGTAGAGAAATTCCCACCAATCACGTAACAGGAGCTACAGCAAGCCCCATCCTCTAACCAGAATGAAGAAATCTCATTGGTAGAGCCAATGCATATGCCACTTTCTCAAATATTTTATCCTAAATAAATTTGATTGTCTCGAAATCTCACTAAAATACATTTTTGACAATCATTGCATCTCTCTCACACACACACACACACACACACACACACACACACACACACACACACACACACACACACACACACACACACACACACACACACACGAGAACGAGCATACGAAAATGTTAGAAGATACAAGGCAATCATGAAATGAGATACTAATGGGCGGGGGTAATCTGGTAATTATGGGGGACTTCAATTTCAAAGAAATTTGTTGGGAAAACATGACAGTGCGAGGAGGAGACGATTTGTGGGGTAATGTACTACTGGATATGAACATGGAATACATAATGACTCAGTGGGTCAGTGAAAACACCAGATACAGAAATAACGAGGAGCCGTCGAAACTAGATTTAATATTTACAACAGAACCTGAAATAGTGGACAAAGTCCAGTACAAGACTCCAATCGGAAAGAGTGACCATGTACTTATCGAAACTGCACTAAAGGAAGAAATAGACATGGAGAGGAACGAAAAGCATAGAAAAGGAAGATTGATGTACAACAAAACAGACTTTGCAAAACTAAAGAAATTCTTCCGGAATGCAAACTGGGAAAAAATTTACATGGAAGAGACAAAAGTGGAAGAGAAATGGAATATCTTGATGGATATTTACAATGAAGGGGTAAATAGGCACGTACCAAGACAGAAGCGAGAGAGAGTGTACATTAAATGCTAGTTCAACAAAAGATGCAGTGAGGCAAATGACAGAAGGGACAGAGCTTGGAAAAGGTGGAGAAAAGATAAAAGAAGAAATAGAAAATGGCAAGTCTATATAAACTATAGAAATTAATATGTTAAAGTGAGAAGAGAGGAAAAAGGAACCATGAAAAGGATATTATAGATAAATGCAAAGACCAACCCAAGCTATTCTATCGATACGTGAATGGCAAACTTAAAAACAAGCAAGAAATGGTGAAACTACGCCAAGGGAATGTAGAATACACAGAAGAATTAGAAATGGCCGAAGTCATGAATAATCACTTCAAATCTGTCTTCACTAGACAGAAAGCACAATATTGGGACGAAGGTAATGAGTGAGATAACAATAACACAAAAATGAATATTAGAACACCTATCAAAACTTGATATCAGGAAATCACATGGCCCGGATGGAATTGCAAATTGGATTATAAAAGAATGCAAAGAAGAACAAACAGACAAAATACATAACATAATACATTGCTCACTCAAAGAAGGAAAAATACCAAAAGACTGGTAAAATGATATTATTGTACCAATATACAGTATAAAGGAGGAAACAAGGAAGAACCAACTAACTATAGCCCAGTCTCACTAACAAGCACTGTAGCCAAAATTTTGGAAAAAATAATCAAGAAAAGATGGGTGAAACACCTGGAAGACAGCAGTATAATAAACCCAAGACAATTTGGGCTCAGACAAGGAAGATCATGTACTACAAACTTGATATGTTTCTACTCAAGATTAATAGACATGGTGCAAGAAAGGAATGGATGGGCTGATTGTGCCTTCCTAGACTTACAAAAAGCTATTGACAAAGTACCACACAAAAATTATATAAAAAGAATGGAACCTACAGGAGGGTTACAAGAGAACCTACTAAAATGGATGGAAGACTTCCTGATTGGTAGAAAGATGAGAGTAGTGCTCAGAGAAAAATATTCAGACTGGAAAGAGGTGATCAGTGGAGTACCGCAAGGATCCTAATTAGCTCCAATAATGTTTTCTGTTTATGTGAATGACATGGATGGTGATGTGAAATGTTACACGAGCTTCTTTGAAGACGACGCAAAACTGTTAAGGAAATTAAAAACTGAAAAGGGTTATGAATCACTGCAGGAAGACCTGAATAAGGTAGGAATTGGAGTCAGAAATGGGAAGTGGACTTCAATATTAACAAGTGTAACATAATGGCGTTTGGAAAAAAGCAAAAACAGAATATCAGGACAATATAAAATTGGAACTAAGGAGGTAAAGAAGGAGAGATCCAAAAAAGAGTTAGGTGTATATTATCTCAAACGACTTGTCCTATAACAAACAGATAAACAAAATTGTTGGAGAATCCTACAACTTGTTAAGATCAATAAAAGTGGCATTTACATATTTGGACGAAGAAATTATTAAAAAAAAATATTAGTCACACTGAAAAGGCCTAGACTAGAACATGCGGCGACATTGTGGTCATCCAGTACCAAAAAGAATATAAAGAAAGTAGAAAGAATCCAGAGACCAGCAACAAAAATGGTACCTGCACTTGCAAACTTGTCATATGAGAAGAGATTGGCTAAACTGGAGTTACCGACTCTGGAGGAAAGAGTTGTATATACTGTGAGTGCCAATTGCCTGATGTCTGGAATTGTCATATTGTATTGGTCTATTATACATGTAAATTACATGATTCAGGCTAACTGCAGCTCACGGCGCATAATGTTTTGATTTAAGTATGTACTTTACGACATATGGAATATAATATTGGAAGTGTACATGGTTGGAACTGAGTCATTACATTGGTTCATTATGTATAATAAAATTGTGTTGTGAAATTATGTTAGATGATAATGGTATTGTTATGAAGAAATTTAATCAATTAATTTACGCTCCCGTTGTATTGTTCCGCGATAGAAATTAGTGCTATTGTGGTGTTAATGAGTGCGAAAGAAAGTATTACTGTATGGTGAAGGTATACTGTATGTGAGCCAATAAAATTTTGTGTACTGTAAACTGTGAACCGAAGAAGACATGTATGGGTTATTGTAGTAGTGGAATTGTTACCCTCTGAATGCACTGGGTAGAGACGTCAGTAGTAGACCACTTCTGAGCGTTCCCTTTAGTGACTGTCTATCATGTGGAGAAAACGTGTGTTGAGCAAATAGCCAAGGGAACCCCTTTTGGTGACCATTAAGTGAGAATGTTTCTGTAATGTGTTTGAATATGCAATAGTAAGTCAAATGTAGAAGTCACATAATTAATATCGTATATTTGGTTTGTCAGACCATGTATGGATGGAGATTGTAAGGAGCGAATCCATGATGAGCCATGGCGGCGAAACTAATCATGGTATGTAGTCATGTCAAGGCTAAATCGGTTGCGTGGAGTACTGAATCATGGTAGAAAAAAAATTGACATTGAAATGTATTTAATCATTGATTGTAATGGAATGATTGTCAATGTAATCTATTGATTATAAATGCAAACATTTGATTATGAATGGTATTTACATATACCATACACCAAGCCCGAGGGTTATTAAAAGATTATGCGTATGAAAGAAGATTCTCTCTTATTCCCTTTGTACCTCAATTCACATACAACGGGCGCAGGCTGTGATAATACATATTTTAAATGCGTTGTAAATATGAACACTATTAACTTCTATCTTCATTTTCTTTCCTTCAGATCTCTTCTAAGGTGTGGACTATAAGGGTATGGTATTGGGAGTCCCAAGGCTTGGATTCCAACCCAAATTCCTATCCGTTGACTAGTGTAACCATACCTTATCAGTTTAAAGTACGAGTGGAGAGGAGTAGTCACTGTTTACTAGCTCTCTTTGTATGTGCGGTGTGGATATAGTGAATGTGGCAGGGAAAGGGCGCCCGGAGATGGTGATTTCCAGAGGCGGGAATGCCCGCGCGTCAGTGTGGGTTCCACAGTGTAACAAGGGCCCCGGGTGTGTGCATATGTGCGTGAGTGAAACGAAGGCAGGAGACGCCGAGAGGAAATTGTGTTAGAAGTTAGACGGTAGGAAATTTAGCATAGGGACCGTGTGGTGTGTATCCAAGGAGGATTAACCCATTAAACTCCGATGACAAGATTCTTTGTCATTTGGTCAAATAAAACAAAAAATCATAAAACACCAAAATGTTTGATCAAACACCAGAAAAATATGACGTCATTCCTCGCTTCGCTCGCGAGCGAAGCGAGGACTGACGTCATACGATCTTCTGTTTACACGTAATGACAAATTGTAACAACCTTTTCATTACAATAAATCGCTACAATTTATCGTAGCATGTAAACCTTGCTTAAGTATTAAAGATGACCATCTCACACGATTTGAGCAAAGAAGGGAGGCAAATAGGAAAGAAACATGGAGAGAGTGAGAAGAACCCAGGAAATTTTTGTGTGAACAGAGGAGATCCCTGAAGCAGGTACTTGGGATAACTCCAGAAGCAAAATACTCTCACTGCTCAGTAAATTATGCATCACATTCAATAATAAATCGGGTCCAGCATAGAGTAGGCTACATAACGTAAATAAGTTGAATACGATTTTTTAGTAATGAGGCTAAATGCTTGTTTTACAGGATGTGTGCCCAAAGCATTGTAGGTTTGAAAGAGAACTTACAGAATACAACATTGAAGGTTATAAGTTGATATAAAAAACATAGGGAATGCAGTGGAAGATATTACTATGTTACAAAAGCTAGAAGTGCAAATGTTATGAATCTGTGACAAAATTATGGTGAATATATACGCATTGAAGTAGGAACGGAATAAAATCCTTGTTACTGAATTTGATATATAGTAAGCCTAATAGTTCCAATGAAAAACAACCAGCTTCTGAAGCTTATAAAAGAAATAAGTATGAAGTTAATGGCACAAGGTAATGTGTATATCCAGTATATCCTTTTAGTTTACATTCTTGGCGGACTGCCTCATTGTCTTCCGCGGTACGAAAACCCAATAGAAACCCACTGCATAATTTCTCAATACAATGTGTAGTGATTATGATATTGTAACAAGGATTTTTTTCTTTGTATTTACTCCCTAAGTTCACTTATTGTTAACTGAATACAAATAAGTACTTTTTAGTATGAGCGGTTACTAAGTACAGACTTGAAAGAATCTTTGGGATTCCTGGAACACTTGTGAGGTCCAGAAGTGGCATGGAATTTAGAGGCACACAAGTCATCGATGTAACAAGCAAGTGTTATTATGGGCACTCGTCATTCGTGTACATGTATTTATTGTGTGGTAGAGGTTATTTTCCTTATCTGCCGATTACTTATGTTGCCTGGTTTTATGTTATTTCTAATCGTATATGGGGACTGCCAATTTGGTAAGCAGAATCAAGTTTTGTCAAAATGCTTAATTATTGTTTACATTCTCACATGTTAGGTATGCAAAGACAATGGCATATATACAAAGCCACAAATTAGGGAATGTGTTTCTATGACTACTATATTCTCAGCAAAATCTTTTTGATGCAAAGGATGTGGGTTACATGTTGATCATATATTATTTGGGACTGGAATATTTCAAGTACATGCAGTGAAATTTCTCACAAGAGGAACCACTGCCTCACAAAATATCAATAAGTAATTTACTTTTTTATATCAGCAGGTTCCATGGGCAGCAACATTCACTATACTTTAACCAAATAATGGGCTTTTGTTGTCTTTGTGAATTTTTTAGTAAGATTGGCATGGGCACTAAAAAGTTTTCACAATAATAATAATAATATTGATTTTAATTAATGTGAAGTGTCTGTTTCTGAATAATCATAACTCAGCAAACTACTCCCACCATATGCCTTGTTTTTTTGTAGTTGATAGAACGGGAGGGGGAAAGGGGTGTTTAACCTAACCTAACTGTAGGAAGAGAGAGGTGAGGTGAGTTTGACTACATTTTTTTTCCTTACTCTGAAGATGATAGACATAAAAACATATTGTAGTTTTATTTATGGGCTTCTGATCCTATTTCTGCCAAAATTCACTCTTTTATCCACCAATTCTGTGGTGATGGGAGAAGCATTCCTAATGAACAAACACCAATAAAGGAATGCAGTAGTCACACAAACGTTGATATCTGATATCCTTGATTATTGGGTGTCTCTTAACCCCTTCAACTCCGATGACAAGATGTCTTGTCATTTGGTCAAATAAAACAAAAAATCATAATAAAACAACAAAATGTTTGATGATCAAACAGCACCAGAAAAATATGACGTCGTCAGTCCTCCTCGAAGAGGAGGACTGATGACGTCATATTTTTCTGGTGCTGTTTGATCATCAAACATTTTGTTGTTTTATTATGATTTTTTGTTTTATTTGACCAAATGACAAGACATCTTGTCATCGGAGTTGAGGGGGTTAAGAAATTGTACAAATATTTTATATTTCCAGTTATCTCTGCTATTGTATCTTTCATCATACGCTGATTATTTCTATTTATTTATTTATTATTATCATTTTTTTTGTGGTTTCTCTTTGCAGTGTTTATTCATCCACTCTTGTATCTTAATGCTCTATTAATTTTCACATTACCAGTCACCTAGAAAATTAAATATTATGTTAATTTATGAGTATATTCATATACAAAAGCCTTTTCCCCCCTTACAAGAGAGGTAGCCAAAAAAACAAATGCATAAAATCCACTCCCACCCATTCCATCCCCACACTCCACTCCCATTCACCCCCCTCCCTCCCCCTTATCTTGGCTCCTGGATGACAGGTCATCCCTGCATCTTGCCCACTGCCCTGGGTCAGAAGCAGTGTTGCAAGACACAGCACATCCACAGTAAGGCTACTTCATTTAATCAGTGACCCCCCTCTCCCCCTCATGCAGAAAAAGAGAAGACGGGTAGGAATTGCTTCGGGCTGCATCAATTTATCACACATACTCCCTCACCCCACCCACCCACTCCCTTTCATGCATCGCCCCCTCCTGTTCACTCTTTCCACCTCTGCTTTCCACACCTCTTTTAATAATCTTCCTTCACTCGTTCTTTCCATGTGTCCAAACCATCCCCATACTCTTTTATCAACCCTATCTCCCAACTGCCTTTCCACCCATGTTCTCCTCCTCACCTCATTTCTCTCTCCAGTCTAGTAACTACTAACATACCACTTCTCAGGCATCTCATCTCAAACACATTCCAACACCTTCTCTCTTCCTCTTAACATCCATTCTCAAATGTCTATTTCTCATTACACTTTTTAATCCCCCAAGGCAGTTACTTGCTTCTTTTAGTCTACATTCTACCTCCATCTCCACTCTCTTTTCCACACCTCTAAAAATATCCACTTCCTCCAGTCTCTTTCCCTTAATACACATTTCTAGTCTGCTACCACTTTTTCCCCTTGTACATCTCATCACCTTACTTTTACCCACATTTATCTTCAACTTCCTTCTTTTGTACACCTTCACAAATTCTGTCACTAACATCCTCAATCACTCCTCTGATCCTGCCACAAGCACAGTGTCATTAACAAAAAACAATTGGCTTATCTCTCGCTTTTATCCATTTTCTTTAACCGTCTCCAACCCCCAGCCCATTACCCTTGCATTTACCTCTCACACAACCCCATCCATGTATGAATTAAACAGCCAAGGCAACATGATGTATCCCCTGGTGAAGTATCCCCTGGTGAAGTCCCACCTTTACCTCAAACCACTCACTCCATTTCTGATTCTACCACAGGCCTACTCTCATAAAAACTCTTGACTTCTCTTAACAGCTTTCCTCATATTCTATATATCTGCAATACCTCCTACAGTGCCTTCCTGTCTACCCTGTCATAAGCCTTTTCGAAATCCATAAAGGCCCAAAAAACATCCATGCCTTTTCCTAAAGCTTTCTCACATATCTGTCTTACCACAAAAATCTGAGCCACGCAACCCCCACCTGTCCTAAACTCTCAGTGTTTCTCACCAATTCCCTCTGTTCCTCCCCTAATCCTCTCAATCAATACCCTCCCATAAGCCTTCCCAACTACACCTAAACTTATCCCTCTGAAACTACTACACTCACACTTGTCCCCTTTTCTCTTGCAAAGTGGAACTACACAGATACTCCTCCAGTCCTCCAGCACTCTACCCTTTTTTAAACAAACATTACCTCACCATTCAGTCCACAATTTTTTTTTTTTTCCATTCTGCATGACACCCATCCAACTCAGGTGCTTTACCTGCTCTCATCATCTTAACAACTGCCTTCACCACACCTTTCCTTATTTCTCCTCCATTTTCCTTACTCATCACTGTCATTTTCTTAGTACCTCCCACTGCAACTTCCCAGGTGACTGAACCCCCTCCTGGGAATAGGTGCCACCTGTGTAGAGCCAGTGGCCAGGGATATTTGCTGCAGTTTGGCTCCTTTTCCTTTTCTTCCTCATTTAAGGAGTTCACTTTAAGCACCTCCCTACCTACTATCCTTTTCATCTTTTTCCATGTATCCTCCACTTTCAACTTACCTTCCACCAAAATATGTTCTGATATTCCCCACTCTCTCCCCTTAGAATATGTACATCCTTCACTCTTCCTACTGTACTTCAGGATACCACTTTATAGTCCATTAACACCTTATCTACCACCCTTCCAGCCACCACCCTCTCCCATGTGTACTTACTTATCCTTAACTCTTTTCCTAAACACTGTATTTGTTATCATCATCTCTCTAGACACATCTCCATCATCATCTCTCCACTATGATTTTTTCCTGGAACTCCACACTTCCCAACCTCCCCATCTATTGGTTCATTTCCTACCCTACCATTAAGGTCTCTCAATATCACTACATTGACATTTCTCCCTAAACCCTATATGCACTCATTTAAATCTATCCAAAAAGCCTCCCTTTCCCCTACACTCTTCTCACTATCAGACACATATGCATTTACAAAAATCCACATCTCCCCAGTTTCACCTTCATCCACATTAACCTTGAAGAAACCTCCTTCCACTCCACCACACATTTACCTATCTCTTCATTTATTAGTATAGCCACCCCTTCTCTCCCTTGTCCTCTCTTCACTCCTGACAGCCTCCCAACTACACTCCCAAACTCAAACTTGCCCCTCCCTTTCAACTTAGTTTCACTCAATGCCAACACATCCATCTTCATCTATTCCACATCCACACACATTAAAAGACCTAAATCTTAGGGTACTGGTTGTAAAACTCCCAGACCTTATGATATTGCCAAATACGTTTATAAGTAACATTGCCAGAGGAGATAAATACTTGAAGTGGTTATTTCCACTGAATAATTATAACAACAATATACTCTTACCATGTATCATCCTTGAAGGTAGAGGCGAATCTAACCTAACCTAGGTTTAGATACGGACAGGTTAGAATATATTGACTTAAAGTAATTTACTTTTCACACAAGGAATTTTATTCAACCCCCCCCCCCCTCCCATGGAAAACAAGTGATTTGCTGTAGAAATCAATATAAGATTTTAGTCAATTTCTCAAACATTGATTTATGACATCATTGATTGGTGTGTGTGTGTGTAGTGATCTTGTACAAAAATTATAACAATAATTTCATATTTCCAACCATGCTGTTGTATATACTGATCTCTTTTTTTTTGGGGGGGGGGCTCTATCTCTGTGCAGTGTTTATTCAGCCACTCCTTATTAATTCCTGATAAAGTTTTACTTTCCCAGTCTCTATTTTTTTTTTAAATTTCTTTCCAACTCCACCAATTTTAGCATACATTCAATCTTCCATTTTTTTTTTTTTAAGCTTCTTTGATGCGAGTTGTTTGTTCCCTTCCCCTACTACATTTTGGTTAATGCCCCACTGTATTTACCTAGTTGTATTTACCTAGTTGTATTTTGCAGGAAGAGGAGCTATGCTTGTGGTGTCCCGCCATTGTATCTCGCAGTGTCTAGTTTGCTTTTAAACTCATGAATGGTTTTTGCGCATACTATTTCATTATCCAGTTTGATCCAAGTGTCCAAAACTCTATGTGGAAAACTGTTTTTCTTCAGTTTTCTATAGCTATGTTTTTTTATTTTCTTTCCATGTCCTCTTGTGTTTCTCTTGTCCCAGTTAAGTAAGTCCTCTCTATCAAGTGCCTCTGTGCCTTTTATGATTCTGTAGATGTTTAGTAGGTTAGCTCTCTCTCTTCTTTACTCCAGTGTCGGTAACTCCAGTTTAGCCAATCTCTCCTCGTATGATAGGTTTGCAAGTGCAGGTGCCATTTTTGTAGCTGCTCTTTGAATTCTTTCTATTTTCTTTATATTATTTTTGGTACTGGGGGACCACAATGTTGCCGCATACTCTAGTCTAGGCCTTATCAATGTAACCAATATTTTTTTATAATGTCTTCGTCCAAGTATGCAAATGCCACTTTTATTGATCTTAGCAAGTTGTAAGTCTCCCCGACAATTTTGTTAATCTGTTTATCATAGGATAAGTCATTCGTGATGATTACTCCCAAATCTTTTTCGGATCCTACTTTACTTCCTTGGTTCCAATTGTATATTTTCCTGATATTCTGTTTTTGCTTTTTCCAAACTCCATTATGCTACACTTCTTAGTATTAAAGTCCACTTTCCGTTTTTTACTCCAGTTCCATATACTATTCAAGTCTTCTTGCAGTGCTTCACAGGCCTTATCAGTTTCTACTTTCCTTAACAGTTTGGCATCATCAGCAAAGAAGCTCATGTAACATTTCACATCCTCCTCCACGTCATTCATATAGATAGCAAACATTGTTGGTGCCAGTACAGATCCTTGCGGTACTCCACTGACCACCTCTTTCCAATCTGAATATTTTTCTCTGAGCACTACTCTCATCTTTCTACCAGTCAGGAAGTCCTCCATCCATTTTAGTAGGTTCCCTTGTATTCCTCCTATGTGTTCCAGTTTTTTTTTAGTAATTTTCTGTGTGGTACTTTGTCAAAGGCTTTTTGCAGGTCTAGGAATGCACAATCAGCCCAACCATTTCTTTCTTGCACTATGTCTATTAGCCTTGAGTAGAAGCATATCAAGTTTGTGGTGCATGATCTTCCTTGTCTGAACCCGAATTGTCTTGGGTTTAATGTGTCGTCTTCCAGATGTTTTACCCATCTATTTTTGATGATTTTCTCATAAATTTTGGCTATAGTGCTTGTTTGTGATACTGGCCTATAGTTGGTGGGTTCTTCCTTGTTTCTTCCTATATATATTGGTACAATGTTAGCATTTTTCCAGTCATTAGGTATCTTTCCTTCTTTGAGTGAGCTATGTATAATGATGTGTATTTTGTCCGTTAGTTCTTCTTTGCACTCCTTTAGAATCCAATTTGCAATACCATCTGGGCCATGTGATTTTCTGACGTCTAGTTTTGATAGATGTTCTGATATTTCTTTTTGTGATGTTGTAAACTCACTCATGTGGGGAGATTGCTTGTTATTATCTATGTCCCAATTTTGTATTTTCTCTCTGGCGTATTTGCATACGCTCGTGTTACTCATATTACATGCTTTCAAAAAGTTAGATGTTGAACTTATTTTATAATTTCTTTCAGGTTGAGGGTAAATATCAACATTTCCTTTGAAAAGGTATGTAAAGATTACATATATCTGATACATAATAAAGAGGATCTGTTGTGGCATCTATGGCACACCTATCTCACGAGTCATCAAAAATATCACATGACCTGCACTGTAGAGAAATCTTTCCAATGTGACTTGTGTGATGCAGCTTTCTCAGGAAAGAGTAATCTTAAATGACGTGATGTCCCACACCGTAGATAATCCTTTCTAATGTAACCTTTGTGATGCACCTTTCTCACAAAAGAGTCATCTCAAATATCACTTGATGACCCACACTGGAAAGAAACCTTTCTAATGTGACCTGTGTGATGCAGCTTTCTCAGGAAAGGGTAATTTCAAATGACATGAACCCATACCAGAGAGAGGCCCTTTCATGTGACCTGTGTGATGCAACTTTCTGATGAAAGAGTCATCTCAAATATTACCTGATGTCCCACTGGAGAGAAACACTTCCAGTGGGAACTGTGTGATGCAGCTTTTTCAGGAAAGACTGTTCTTAAATATCACATGATGTCCCACACTGGAGAAAAGCCTTTCCAATGTGACTTGTGTGATGCAGTTTTCTCACAAAAGAGTAATCTCAAACAACATGTGATGACCCATACTAGAGAGAAGCCTTTCAAGTGTGACCTGTGTGATGCAACTTTCCCTAGAATGACAGCTGTCAAGTATCACAAGATGACCCACACTGGAGAGAAGCCTTTCAAGTGTGACCTGTGTGATGCAGCTTTCTCAGGAATGCCTGGTCTTAGATATCACATGATGACCCACACTGGAGAGAAGCCTTTTCAGTGCGACATGTGCAATGCAACTTTCTCAGGAAAGAGTGCTCTCAAATATCACGTGATGACCCACACTGGAGAGAAGCCTTTCCAATGTGACCTGTGTAATGCAGCTTTCTCAGCAAAGGGCGCTCTCAAATGCCATGTGATGACCCACACTGGAGAGAAGCCTTTCCAATGTGACCTGTGTAATGCAGCTTTCTCAATAAAGAGCCGTCTTAAAAAACACACACTGACCCACACTGGAGAGAAGCCTTTCCAATGTGACCTGTGTAATGCAGCATTTTCACAAAAGAGCAATCTCAAACAACATATAATGAACCATGCTGGAGAAAAGCCTTTCCAATGTAACTTGTGTGATGCAATTTTCTCACGAAAGAGTCATCTCAAATATCACATCATGACCCACACTGGAGAGAAGCCTTTCCAATGTGACCTGTGTGATGCAGCTTTCTCACAAAAGAGCAATCTCAAATATCACATGACAACCCACTCTGGAGATAAGCCTTTGAAATGTGGCTTGTGCGATGCAGCTTTCTCAGGAAAGAGTGCTCTCAACTATCACCTGATGACCCACACCGGAGAGAAACCTTTCAAGTGTGACCTGTGCAATGCAGCTTTCTCAGGGAAGAGTCACCTTGATAATCACAAGATGACCCACACTGGAGAGAGGCCTTTCAAGTGTGACCTGTGTGATACAGCTTTCTCACTAAAGAGTAATCTCAAACGACATATGAGGACACACTGTAGAAAAGACTTTCCAATGTGATCTTTGTGATGCAGTTTTCTAAGGAAAGAGTAGTCTCAGACAACATGTGATGACCCACACTGCAGAGAAACCCTTTAAATTTGACACTTGGGATGCAACTTTATAAAAAAAAAAGAAATAAACTTAGAGTGATGTCAGATGTCATATGATGAATTTTTCATTGTTGACGAAAAATAAATCCAATTTGTTAGCCTAACTTTTTTTTTTTTTTCTTATTTATGAAGGAATTATTTCAAGTGTCACATAGTAACTCACACTTCCTCGCAAAAAAGTTGATCTCATGTATTGCGTGAGGACCCACACTGGTGAGGGGCCTTTTCAGTTTGATTTGAGTGATTTAACTTCTCTGTATGATGCTACTTTCAGCTATTAAGTAATGGTTGACCATTATAGACTTGTTTGGTTGATGAATTGTCACATACGCGTATTGTCAGTTGTAAATGTGAGTTGCAATTGTGCAGCTATTTGAATGACCTTTGATTGGCCCATTTCATAATTGCTTTTATCTTGTATGTAATCAAAGTTTCTAATGAGTTCCATTAAGTGCACAAATGTTTGTGTAATTAAAAAGAAAATATGAAGAATATTAGAGAATGGTGTAACTGGTGGATATAGGTATCTGCATGTCATGACGGATACAGTTATATTTACTTTAGTGTTGTGTAAAGTTGCCTGGAGTATATGCCACTGTTAATTGTAGTCTGTCTTACTGTAAATTATATCTATGGTAATATATTCAGCAGTATTTATTTTATCCTTTGAGACACAACTCCCACATTTCAATTAAGTCTTTCCAAGAGTGGTATCAGATGTCATATGATGAATTGTTCATTCTTGACAAAGAATAAATCAAATTTGTTTGCCGACCATTTATTTTTTAAGTTATTATTTGTGCCAAGAATAGCTTGTTCGTGGTGTTTAGTAGTAGTTGTGCATGTACTTGTTCTTCTATCTCAACTCCTGAGACAGAACCTCTTTGCTAGGTCGAGTTGTAATGTCTTCTTGTTCTGTTGAATTTGCTGCTTTGGTGAAGTTTACGGGATCATTTTGCGATGGATATCAGTTCACAATTGATCTATATATACAAGCATTTGGTGGAGGGCAGTCATTTCCATGTGATGATCTTTGTTATGAGAATTTTTGTGTCAGATCATTTCTGACATGTATCATGATGCCTCCATGGCCTCTAGTATCAAATGTAGTTGTTGATTGGTATTTCTGCATATATCATATCTTTCTACATGTGAACCTCAGGCAATATACTTTAGAGCTTCTTTGACGGTGAGCTCAGAGTGTGTAGTACAGTATAGTTAAAGGGGGAGATGAACTTCGGAGCAACATTCTACTAGATATGACCACAATGGGTCAAGGAAAATACTAGATATAAAAACAATGAGGAACCATCAAAACTAGACCTAATATTAACTTCTGAACCAGATATTGTGAACAGAATGGAGTATAAAATACCAATTGGAAAAAGTGACCATATACTAATAGAGTTTGAATTAAAAGAACAAAACAAAATAGAAATGATAAACATAGAGAAGGACAATTCATGTACAACAAAACGGACTTTGTAAAACTAAGAATTTTTTTTCCAAAATGCAAATTGGGATAGGTTCTCTAAAGAGGGAACAAATGTGGAAGAAAAATGGAACATATTTAAAGAAAAGTACAAAGAAAGAACTAACAAATATGTACGAAAAAAGAAGCAAAAAAGATCTACCTGGTATATAAAATGTTGGTTCAACAAAATATGTAGTGAGGCTAAAACCTGGAAAAAAAGAAAAGAAAACGTCTAAATGACAAACATATAAAAAAATTAGAAATGTATATGTAAACATACATAGAAAAGAAAAAAGAAGATATGAAAGGGATATCATAGACAAATGTAAGGATCAACCAAAAAATCTCTTACAGATATATAAATGACAAACTAAAGGATAAACATGATGTAGTAAAATTATGTGGAGATAAAGAATACATAGATGACACAAATATGGCAGAAATTATGATCAGACATTTCAGGTCTGTTTTTACAATTGAGAGCTCACACAACCCTGGGAGGATGGACAACTAGAAAGTTCACCCTTGATGAAGGAAATGGAAATAACATAAAGGGAAATAAGAGACCAAATAGAAAGCCTAGATGTCAGAAAGTTGCACGGACCAGATGGAATTGCAAATTGGATACTGAAAGTGTGTATAGATGAACTGTCAGATAAACTACACAAGATAATAGAATTCTCACTAAAAGGGAGAAAGGAGTCACAAGATTGGAAAGATGCAAACTTAGTACCAATACATAAAGGAGGAAATAGAGAAGATCCAACAAACTTTAGACCGGTGTCCCTCACAAGTACAGTAGCAAAAATATGCGAAAATATTATCAGGAGCAGATGGACCAAACACTTGGAAGAAAACAAAATAATAAATCCCAAACCATTTGGTTTTAGAAGTGGAAGATCGTGCAACACAAATCTAATCTGTTTTTACTTGAGACTAATTGAGATAATACAAGAAAGAGATGGATGGGCAGACTGCGCCTTCTTGGACTTGCAGAAAACATTTGATAAGGTACCACACAAAAAGTTAATAAAATTGAAAAAATAGGAATTCAAGGCAAACTGTTGGAATGGGTGAAGGATTTCTTAATTGGGAGAAAAATGAGAGTGGTACTTATAGACAAAAATTCGAATTGGGAAGATGTAAAAAGTGGCATTGCACAAGGTTCTGTTTTGGCTCCTATAATATTTGCCAAATGTATAAATTATGGATGAAGGAGTAAATTGTTACATGAACTTTTTTACTGATGCCAAATTACTCAAGAGGGTGAAAATAGAAGAAGATTGCAGATCGCTACAAGATAACCTGGATAAAGTATGGGAATGGAGCCGGAAATATGAAATGAACTTCAACATCAAGAAATGTAGCATAATGGAATTTGGAAGAGGCAAAAATAGTTTTGGGAAAATATACAATTGGAAACAAAGTAGTCAAAAAAGTAAACTCAGAGAGGGACCCAGGAGTAACCATCTCAAGTGATTTGGCAGCTGACAAACATGTAAATAAGTTATTTGGAGAGATCAATGAAAGTGGCCTTCGACTACATGGATGAGGAGATGTTTAAGAAAATAATCATTACATTGATAAGACTGAAATTAGAATATGCTATATCAATATGGGCACCCAGCACAAAGAAAAACACAAGAAGATTAGAAAGAATCCAAAGAGCGGCGACAAAAATGGCACCCACACTATGAAATTTGACATATGAACAAAGATTGGAGAAATTACAGCTGTCAACATTGAAGCAGAGAAAGGAAAAAGGCAATTTGTTGACCATTTTCTGAATTATGAAAGGGATGGAAGTTCTCAATAGAGATGGCCTATTAAAATTGGACAAGAAGGAAACAAGAGGACACGAAAAGAAACTAAAGAAAGACAGTTACAGAAGAGACCTGAAAAAGAATAGTTTCCCACACAGAGTGATCGATGTCTGGAACAAATTGAACAGTGAATGCCAGAACTATACACGATTTCAAGAAAAAACTGGATGTGGAGAGATACAAAAATGAGTTACAATGAGCATAGCTCCCGTCCCATAAAATACAACCAGGTAAATACAATCTTCCAGAATGCAAACTGGGAAAATTTTTACATGGAAGAGACAAAAGTGGAAGAGAAATGGAATATATTGATGGATAATCACAATGAAGGCGTAAATAGGCACGTACCAAGACAGAAGTGAGAGAGAGTGTACATTAAATGCTGGTTCAACAAAAGATGCAGTGAGGCAAATGACAGAAGGGACAGAGCTTGGAAAAGTTGGAGAAAAGATAAAAAACCTGGAAAATGGCAAGTTTATATAAACTATAGAAATGAATATGTTAAAGTGAGAAGAGAGGAAAAAGGAACCATGAAAAGGATATTATAGACAAATGCAAAGAGCAACCCATGCAGTTCTATCAATACATGAATGGTAAACTTAAAAACAAACAGGATATGGTGAAACTATGTCAAGGGAATATAGAATACACAGAAGAATTAGAAATGGCTGAAGTCATGAATAATCATTTCAAATCTTTCTTCACTAGAGAGAAAGCACAATATTGGGACGAAGGTAATGAAAGGTGATCTCCCCCCATGTGCGAGATAACAATAACATAAAAAGAAATATTGGAATACCAACCAAACCTTGACATTAGGAAATCACATGGCCCGGATGGAATTGCAAATTGGATTCTAAAAGAATGCAAAGAACTAACAGATAAAATACATAACATAATAAATTGTTCACTCAAAGAAGGAAAAATACCAAAAGACTGGAAAAATGCTAACATTGTACCAATATATAAGGGAGGAAACAAGGAAGAACCAACTAATTATAGGCCAGTCTCACTAACAAACACTATAGCCAAAATTTGTGAGAAAATCATCAAGAATAGATGGGTAAAACACCTGGAAGACAACAATATAATAAACCTAAGACAATTTGGGTTCAGACAAGGAAGATCATGTACCACAAACTTAATATGTTCTACTCAAGACATAGTGCAAGAAAGGAATGGATGGGCTGACTGTGCCTTTCTGGACTTACAAAAAGCTATTGACAAAGTACCACACAAAAATTATTTTGAAATAATGGAACATACAGGAAGGATACAAGGAACCTACTAAAAGGATGGAGGACTTCCTGATTGGTAGAAAGATGAGAGTAGTGCTCAGAGAAAAATATTCAGACTGGAAAGAGGTGATCAGTGGAGTACCGCAAGGATCTGTATTGGCTCCAATAATGTTTGCTACTTATGTGAACAACATGGATGATGATGTGAAATGTTACATGAGCCTTTTTGCACATGATGCCAAACTGTTAAGGAAAGTAAAAACTGAAAAGGATTGCAAATCACTGCAGGAAGACCTGAATAAGGTATGGAACTGGAGTCAGAAATGGGAAGTGGAATTCAATATTAACATTTGTAGCATGATGGAGTTTAGAAAAGGCAAAAACAGAATAGCAGGGCAATATAAAATTGGAACCAAGGAGGTAAAGAAGGAGAGATCCGGAAAAGATTTGGGTGTAATGATCTCAAACGACTTGTCCTATAACAAACAGATAAACAAAATTGTTGGAGAATCCTACAACTTGCTAAGATCAATAAAAGTAGCATTTACATATTTGGACGAAAAATGATTAAGAAAATATTGGTCACACTGATAAGGCCTAGACTAGAATATGCAGCGACATTGGAGTCACCTAGTACCAAAAAGAATATAAAGAAAATAGAAAGAATCCAGAGAGCAGCAACAAAAATTGCACCTGCAGTTGCAAACTTGTCATATGAGGAGAGATTGGCTAAACTGGAGTTACCGATGCTGGAGCAAAGAAGAGAGAGAGGTGACCTACTGACCACATACAGAATCACAAAAGGCACAGAAATACTTGATAGAGAGGACTTGGGACAAGAGAAACACAAGAGGACATGAAAAGAAAATAAGAAAAACATAGCTACAGAAGAGATATGAAGAAAAACAGTTTTCCACATAGAGTGGTGGGCACTTGGAACAAACTGGACAATGAAATAGTGTGCGAAAAAACCATTCATGAGTTTAAGGTCACTATCAGACTCCTCCACAAGCGCCACTTCTGCTAAATCATTTTCATCTGAAAGAAAGTCATTAACATCTCTGGACAGATTTATCATAAAAACTTCAGCCTCTCAAAAGGAAAATCTTGACAAAGAAGTTGCAAGAATTATATTTGCTACAAATTCACCATTTCTTCTTGTTCAGCATCCTCAGTTTCTCAAGATGGTTCAGAACCTTAGGCCAGGTTATATTCCTCCATCCAGAAAAAGATATTGCTGATAAGTACTTTGATCTTGTGTATGAAAAGGAATATAAAAAGTGTGCAGATGATCTGAATAATGAAACTATATGTCTTTCAATTGATGGGTGGTCTAACATCCATAATGAGCCCATAATATGTGTCACTCTAACAATATCCACTGGTCAGATTTATCTAGTTGACACAATAGACACACCAAGGAAACCTCACACTACTGAATATCTTCTACAACTTGTACAAAATTCGATCAAGAAGGCTGAACAAGATTTTGGTTGTCACATTGGAAGTGTTGTGACAGACAATGCAGCAAATGTCACCAAGATGAGAAAAGTCTTGGAGGAATAGAGTGAACCTGAGCTTACCGTCCTCACATACGGCTTATACCATTCCTTGTATACTTGTGGCAAGTCTATATAACACTGCTCCTTATATTGATATGCTAAAAATAGCCTTTAGCAATTAGATCACATATCAGATAGCAATCTCACAATATCTATAAAAAATCTATCTAAATCAAATAAATCTGATTTAATTAAAATAAAATCATAAAAAAAGGATAATAATAAAAGAAAAAGGGGAAAAAAATGCCAACCCTGGTGTCCACTAACCTCATGCAATATTACCTGTTAAGTCCGGCTAAAAATGCCATTTCAGAGCATAACAATGCCATAGAAATAGTTTCTTATTTCACTATAAAAGTTTATATTAACTTATACTGCATTGAATAAGTCAATAGTTGATATATTTGTCCTATTTACAATATTAGGTTTCTAGTTTTGATATAGTTCTCCAATATAAAATGTTAGGTTACAGAGAAAGCAATGGCCTCCACTAGCGGACCCAGGGATCTGGGTGCGCACGTCCTGTGTAATAGTAGTCTATGAAATATATATATACTCGTGTATATATATATATATATATATATATATATATATATATATATATATATATATATATATATATGTGTGTGTGTGTGTGTGTGTGTTTTGCTAGTAACCACGAGGAAATTAAAGATCGGAATACTGGACGTTTTCGTCTATTAAGACATTTTCAAATGAAAATGTCTTAATAGACGAAAACGTTAAGTATTCCGTTCTTTAAATTTCCTCGTGGTTACTAGCAAAAATCTCTATTCACGTGTTTTTGTGATTACTGTTGCATATATATATGTATATGCATATATATATATATATGCATATACATATGTATACATATATATATGTGTGTATATATGACTATATATATGTATATATATATATATATATATATATATATATATATATATATATATATATATATATAAATATTGTCAATTTGGGCAGGAGTTTTTCTCTAATGCATGTTTCATTAAAAGTGATGGCTAGTTGTGCATTAATAATTTTCTTAATGGTATTTTCCATATACCTTATTAAGGGTTTGTTTTGCTTAGCAAGGAAATTTATGACTTGGCTGTATGTAGTCATATTAGCTAGACCTTTCCCAGTGATTAGCAAGTATAGGAACTCTAGTATAAATCTTAGATCTTTACTAGAATCTTCGGATTAATTCTTATCCCTATAGCTACTGAAGAAGGGTCTTGAACCCGAAATCGCGATCTAGCTAATATGACTACATATAGCCAAGTCATAAATTTCCTTCCTAAGGAAAACAAATCCTTAATAAGGTATATGGAAAATACCATTAAGAAAATTATTAATGCACAACTAGCCATCACTTTTAATGAAACATACACACACACACACACACACACACACACACACACACACACACACACACACACACACACACATATATATATATATACATATTTATATATATATATATATATATATATATATATATATATATATATATATGAGTGGAAGGGTGGTGAGTTAAACACAGAGAACAGTTGGAGTTTTATTCACTGACGTTTCATCCTTACCAGGACATTCTCAAAGTACATACAGTTTCAGAAAATTAACAGCTTATATAATCCATCCTTGCCGTGTTTCCCTCCCTCTATACTCTCATCCGTCCTCTACCCTTTTCATGTGACTCCGACCATGTCACTACTTCCTCCGTTCTCAATTGTCCTTTGGGACTGTGGAAAGAATCACCAAAGTAGGTGGAGGGAAGATAAACTTAAATTTTACTATATAAATAGCAGAAGCATAGTTAACAAAATTGATTTGCTACGAGGTAAAGCATGCGTAGAAAATTGTGATATTATTGCTATTACTGAATCCTGAATCAACATGACTGATAAACATTTCCTTCCGGAAATCGAAATAGAAGGATCTAATTTGTTTTTCACAAGGATAGGGTTGGCAGAAATGGGGAGGTGTAGCACTTTTCGGTAAAATACATTAAACTGTAAAATCAACAGTTCGATTAAGGAAGAGGACTGTACGGGATCTATTTGGGTAGAGATAATAGGCAAGAATAAGAAAGTTATTATTGGCGTCTTGTATAGATCTCCTAACCTCAGCATTGAACAGACTGATCCTCTGATTCATGAAATTCACAGAGCGTCCCAGTTCAAAAACGTTGTGATCATGGGAGATTTAAATTATAGAAACATTGACTGGGAAACTTTAATAGATCATGAAGCGAAGAAATTCCTAGATGTGGTGCAGGATAATTTCCTAAAACAAGTGATTACCGATCCTACGAGGGGACAAAATACCCTGGACTTAATTTTAACAAATAATGAGCACCAAATTAGCAGCGTAATAAGATTAAATGTTATTTGGGAAAAATTAAAAAGTACGAATAACGTTCAAGTACCGGACTTCAGGAAAGCAAACTTTGGCAATATAAAAACCTATTTGAAATTGAATACGAAATGTCATGCGGACGTTTTGAACATTATCGGGTCTCGGTGCGGGGCTGGGGTTTCAGGTCAGGACTAAGAGTCGGGTCACGGAGGGTAATGTGCATACCTTAGGTCAGGTCATTTGGGGGCGAGGGCCCAACAGTCAGGTCAGCATTTTGGAAGAAATGTATAACAATCTAGCTGATCTAATTATCAATGCATATAACACATTTATCCCCCTAAAGTCAATACGGAAATATAGTAATACTCCCAAATGGATGACGGACAGATTGAAACATGAGATCGGAATGAAAAGAGGACTTTACGTACAAAAAAAAAAAAAAAAAAAAAAAAAAAAAAAAAAAAAAAAAAAAAAAAAAAAAAAAAAAAAAAACGGGGAATCACACCCTAGATCAAGATATAACGAAATGGCAAAGCTGGTTAAAAGAAATACACGTACAGCGAAACATAATTATAAAATCAAGGTTGCCAGTCAAGCAAAATCCAACCCAAAGGGTTTCTTTCACCTCTATAGAACAAAAAACAAAGAAAGAATAGGACCAATTAAAAACGGTGAAAATGTCATGATAGAATCGGAGGAGAAAATGAGTGAGGATTTTAACAATTATTTTCTATCGGTGTTTACTAATGAGAGGTTAGATAAAGTACCTGACTGCGACCCGATTTACAGAGGGGATGAAGAAAGTAGTCTATCTAATATCAGCATTAGTAAAGAAAAAGTAGTCAAGCAGATTGAAAGACTTACAGCTACAAAATCTCCGGGTCCAGACGAAATTTGTCCAAGAATGCTTAAGGAGTCTAAATTTGAAATCTGCGACCAGTTAACTGAAATATTCAATAAATCGGTAGACACTGGTTTTGTGCCAACTACTTGGAGGCAGGCAAACGTTGTTCCTGTTTTTAAGAAGGGAGATAGATCGTTTCTATGCAACTACAGGCCAATCAGTTTGACATCGGTTATAGGAAAAATGCTTGAATCAATAATAGTAAATAGACTCAGAGAACACATCGAAGGACATAATTTATGTCGTGTTTCACAGCATGGTTTCTCCAAGAGTAAGTCATGTGTGATTAATCTTCTATCCTTTTACACTAAAGTATATAAGGCGTCAGATAACAATGAAAATTACGATGTTATTTACCTTGACTTTAGCAAAGCGTTCGACAAGGTGCCACACCAGAGACTACTAAATAAAATCAAAGCCCATGGCATAGGAGGAAAAGTGTTAGAATGGATTAGAGCTTGGATTAATAACAGAAAACAGCGGGTCACCATAAATGGAATAAAATCTAGGTGGGGCAATGTTACTAGCGGGGTCCCCCAGGGCTCCGTTTTGGGTCCCTTGTTGTTTATTATGTACATAAACGACTTAGACGATGGGATAAATAGTGATGTTAGTAAGTTTGGGGACGACACTAAAACAGGACGCCTAATTAGGTCAGGAGACGACGCAGAGATTCTGCAAGATGATCTTAATAAATTGTTAACATGGTCGGTGAAATGGCAAATGAACTTCAATATCTCTAAGTGTAGCGTGTTAAACGTAGGGCTACACAACCCCGAAAATAGATACAGCTTAGATAACACGTTTTTAGACAAATCTGAGTGCGAGAGGGACTTGGGAGTTCTGGTGAGTCAGGACCTTAAAACCAGGAAGCAGTGCATTAGCGCCAGAAATAAAGCTAATAGAGCATTAGGTTTCATTGCTAGGACGGTAACGAATAGAAGTGCAGAGGTAATTATTAAACTCTGTCTAGCGATAGTTAGACCCATCCTTGACTATGCGGTACAGTTTTGGTCTCCGTCCTACAGAATGGACATAAATTCACCAGAATCAGTACAGAGAAGAATGACCAAAATGATACATACACATACATATACCAAGGCTTTTTCCCCCTTACTAGGGAGGTAGCCAAAAAGGGAAGGCATAAAATCATTCCCACCCATTCCATCCCTGAATACACTCCACACCCCTCCACCCTCCCTCTTATCTTAGCACCTCCTGGATGACGGGTCATCCCTGCACCTTGTCCACTGCCCTGGGTCAGAAGCAGTGTCGCAAGACACAGCACATCCACAGCAAGGCCGCTTCATTAAATCGGCGACCCCCCCTCTCCGTCCCCCCATGCATAAAAGAAGACGGGGAGAAATCCCTTCGGGCTGCGTCAAATTTTGCTCACACATACTACCTCACCCCCATCCCCCTGCCCTTTCCACCTCATGTATCACAGCATCATCCATATACAACCATTCTCCATTCACCCCTGTCTTCTGTCCTCTCCCGTCCTTCCTCAACAGACATTCCCCTCTTCCCCAAAGCCCCCTTCACCCCATCCATCCACCTCATCCTAGGACGTCCCTTCATGTTCACTCCCTCCACATCTGCATTCCATACCTCTTTTACTAGTCTTTCTTCACTCATTCTTTCCATGTGTCCAAACCATCCTAATACTCTTTCATCAACCCCATCTCCCAACTCCCTTTCCAACCCCGTTCTTCTTCTCATCTCCTCATTTCTCATTCTATCTAGCCTAGTAACCCCCATCATACTTCTCAGACACCTCATCTCAAACACATTCAAACTCCTTCTCTCTTCCTCTCTTACATTCCATGTTTCTGCCCCATACAGTGCTGTTGCACAATCACTCCTTCATACAGTCTCCTCTTAGCATCCATTCCCAAATGTCTATTCCTCATTACACTTTTTAATCCACCAAGGCATTTACTCGCTTCTCTCAATCTACATTCTACCTCCACCTTCACCCCACCTTTTCCTGCCACATTTGCACCCAAGTATCTAAAACTATCCACTTCCTCCAGTCTCTCTCCCTTAATGCTCACTTCCAATCTACTGCCACTTTCACCCCTTGTACATCTCATCACCTTACTTTTACCCACATTTATCTTTAGCTTTCTTCTATCACATACTCTCCCAAACTCTGTCACCAACTTCCTCAATCCCTCCTCCGATCCTGCCACAAGTGCAGTGTCGTCAGCAAACAACAGCTGGCTCACCTCCCACTTTTTACCCATCTGGGGTATTGGCTGCTTGTTATTATGGCAAAGTAGCATGCAGTTGATACTTTAGGGTCTATATGGGGCGCCCCTACGGACCAGAGCCACACATCATTTTGTCTATGATAGAGGAAAACTCTTCATAGAGAAATGATGACACTTTTATACTACGACTGTCCCTCCGTTATGCTGTCCCCCAACCCCTTGCTGCTGTCCTGTACCATTTCTCTGAGTATTCATTTTCTGCTGTGGGGGAATTCCCTGTGGTGGGGGAAAAGAATACTGCCACCAAGTATTTCCACTTGGATCGTAAGAGGCGAGAAGAAAGGGACGGGGAGTGGGACTAGGCATCCTTCTCCTTGTAGCCCCACAGGGGACATTCCTAAACGAAAAAGAAAAAAAAAATGATACATGGACTCGGAAATTTGCCTTACGAAGAGAGGCTTAGGCACCTAAACTTACACTCTCTTGAAAGACGCAGAGTGCGGGGTGATCTAATAGAAGTGTTCAAGTGGATCAAAGGCTATAACAAGGGTGATGCAAATAAAGTCATCATAATAAAACAACATGGCAGGACTCAGAGTAATGGGTATAAACTGGACAAATTTAGATTTATGAAGGACATAGGCAAGAATTGGTTTACTAATAGGTGCGTGGTCGCTGTGCATTCGTAGCGGACGCCGGACGTGTTTGGGAGTGCTCCGAGAGACTACATGGAGTCGGGGTCTGAAAGTCTACCCCTTAATTCTGGTGCATGTTATTTGGTTTGTGATTCACAGTGTATTCTGGAGTGCATTGGGTGTCATATGTGCAAGAGTTGCATCCAATAGGATTGTACACCAATCCCAGTCTGTGCCATTGTAAACTTCGGCACCTGTGAACGGTGCGTCCTAAACAACGACGGTGACCGTGTTTTTGCGCTAGTGTATAACCTAATTAAGTGAGAAAAACAAGAATAATTAAATCAAGGTTGTAGAAAAAACTGAGGTGAAATCAAAGGACCGAATAAAATAGAATGTTCTGCGTCGCAATTTGTTTTCCTTAAATTATGTACAAGTTCCCTGCTCAATTTTGAGCGTTCGTGTGTTCCCTATGGATGACCCAGGGGGAGGTGATGACACACCCTGTAGTTTTTGTAAGAAGACGGGCGGAGCTAGTAACAAATGGATTGGTTGTATAAACTGTCCGAGGTGGGCTCACCTAAAATGCTCTTCTTTACAGGTGGTTAAAGAGGAACATATTGAGGAGATAAATTGGATATGTAATTACTGCGTAAATCAATTAGAGGCTGACAAGAAAATACAGGCCGAGTTGCAAAATGTTAAGAAGGAACTAAAGGACATGAGGGAAATGTTAGAGAAAAGTTTGGGTGCATTGAAGGGTGAAATCACAGATGAAATACTAGTAGTCAAGCACGAGCTTGAAGGTGTTAAGAGTGGTGTAGAGGCAGTGGAGGCGTCGAATGCCTGCATGGTAGCAGCAGCTGCAGTTGGCTCAGCGGAGGGTGATGACAACAAATCTCCATGGACCACTGTAGTAAAAAGGAAGGTTAAGAAGAAAAATTTACTAGTAGTCAAGGCGAAGGATGAGAAGGAAAAGGTGGTAGATAACAAAAAGGAGGTTTCAAATACACTTGAGGGTGTTCAGATCATGGATTCTAGATTTACAAAGGGAGGTGATATAGTGCTTAACTTTGAAGATGAGTCAGCAAGGAGTGTGGCAGGCTACCAAGTTAGAGGCTGTGAAAGCAGTCTCCATTAAATCTGTTAGAAAATTAAAACATAAAATAACACTATGTAATGTGTATAGGGAAGAGGATGGAGCCAATCTGATTGCTACTATGGTAAGAAAGAATAAACACCTGCAGGCAATTGATGGTGTTGAGGACAAAATTGAACTATTATTTCAGAAACCAGCGCATGGCAACACTTAACTATATACTAAAGTGTGAACCTGACGTGCGTGAGTGCCTGCACAGCCACCATGACAAGATAAAGATGGAGTGGGGGGTATTTACATTCAGAGACAGATATCATGTAAAGATATGTTACTATTGTCAGAGGTTTGGTCATACTGAGGACAAATGTGCAGCAAAGGCAAATCAAAACACACTTAACCCATTGAACTCCGATGACAAGATGTCTTGTCATTTGGTCAAATAAAACAAAAAATCATAAAACACCAAAATGTTTGATCAAACACCAGAAAGATATGACGTCAGTCCTCGAGGACTGACGTCATATTTTTCTGGTGTTTGATCAAACATTTTGGTGTTTTATGATTTTTTGTTTTATTTGACCAAATGACAAGACATCTTGTCATCGGAGTTTAATGGGTTAAGTGTTTCAGATGTGCTGGACCCCACCTTGGGAAAACCTGCACAGAGACGACGACTCGGAAATGCATAAATTGTGAAAGGTCTGGAAAGACTGAAACTGATCATGGGGTGAATGATCACTGTTGTCCTATATATGAGAATGAAGTAAGGAGTATAAAGGACAGCACTGACCATGGCTACTAATAACAAAGTGAAAATCAAAGCAGGTCTATTGAATGTACAATCAGTAGAAAATAAAACATTTGAAATAAAGGATTTGATGAGTGAAGAAGGTTATTAAAGAATTGACGCCGTGTTCACATACCTTCCTACATGCACCGAGAATGGGGAAACGAGGAGGTGGGGTTGGACTATTTCTTACTAATTCATTTACTAAAATTAAGTTATACCCTACCCAGGAAACAAACAGTTATGAACTACTTAGAGTTGGATGTGAAATCATGAAAAGAAAATGCATGTTCGTAGTGGTGTACAGACCTCCAAATTTGGGTATTAATGATTTTTTGGAGGAGTTTGGTGTGTATCTGGAAACATTAGACATGGTGACCATGAACACTTTCATTTGTGGAGACTTTAATATGTGGATGGATGATATGAATGGGAGAGGAGTGATAGACTTTATCGATTTAATGGACTCATTTCATTTAACAAACAAGGTAAACAAATCAACTTCAGTCAGTGGCCACATGTTGGATTTGGTGTTTTGTGAGAAAGACAGAGACTTAATTCATAGACTTGATGTTGAAGAGATAATATGTCGTTTATCACCTATACATAAATTAATTACTTTTGCTATCCCCTTTAATACGGCGACGAGACAAACGAAGAAGATTAAAATCAGACTAAAAAAAGATTTGAAGCCCGATCATTTTGTGACCTCAGTGATCCAAATACTATCAGATCAAAAACATAATCAATGTGAGCATGTGATGGATAAGGGAATTGTGGACTGTGTTACATGTTCTTTCGGAAATTACAATAGAAGTGTGAGTGAGGAGTACAATAAGGTGTGCCCTACTATTGAAAAAGAAATTAAACCTAGAGATGCACCTTAGTTTAACGGTGAAATTTCTCGAGCCATGAAAGACAAAATTAAAAATGAAAGACTGTGGCGTAGACATAGGAGTGAACAGACTAGAAATGATTATAAAATTGCAAGAAACCATGAGAGAAGGCTGATCATAGAAAGGAAACGTAACTTTTATAGGTCTAAGACTATTGAAGCACGAAATGACATTCATAGGTTATATACAATATTAGATAATCTCACTGGTACAAAAAAGCAAGTCAAATTACCAGAGGGTTATACAGACAGTGCCCTTGCAGATAAATTCGTAGAATTCTTTGACAATAAGGTGAAAAATATAGTGTCGAATTTTCAGGATGATACAAATGAGTCACTACCCGTGACTAGAGACATAAATGAACCAAGACTGCTATCTTTTAGAGCAGTAAACCTGGGTGTGGTGAAATCCATATTGCGCAGAGCACGGTCGACATATTGTAGCAATGATCCCATCCCGATAAGTGACATCGAGTGTAGTGAGAATTTTGAAGACTTTGTGTTATCAAAGATTTAGTTAATCCTAGCATTGAAAAAAAAAAATGCTTTTCCATTCTCTGAGAAAAGAACGATTGTTAAGCCGATAGTGAAGGGTAGTCTTGATAGCCAATCCTTAAATTCATCCCGGCCCGTCTCAAGTCTGACATTCCTGTAAGAAATTATTGAAAATGTTATCCTCGAACAAATGAGCACTCACCTTGAATTAGTACATGCAGTCAATCCGCCTACCGTAAACTACATTCTACGGAAACAGCGCTGTGTTCGGTAGTAAATGATATGCGAATGTTAATGGATGAAGGAAAATGTGGTGTATTGATTCTACTTGATCTTAGTGCTGCTTTTGATACAATGGTGTATTCTATATTATTGCAAGACTGCAGGAACATAGGTATAGAAGGGAGGGCACTGAGGTACTTCGAAAGTTTCCTTGAGAACAGAACATATTAATTACAAGTTGGTGAATCGCTTTCAAGCCCAAAGGAGCTAGTGAGAGGGGTTCCGCAGGGAAGTGTCCTCGGTCCAGTTTTGTTTTGCATATATACTAGAGAGCTCTCTGGTGTACTGAATAGACACGGGGTCAGTTTTAAACTATTTGCGGATGATACACAATTCTATATGGCAGTGAACAATGTGCATAGCATAGAGACAGTGCTAAATGACTTAATGTATGACATTAGAAACTGGATGAAAAAAAAAATGAAAACAAGACAGAGTGCCTGATAGTTGGGAAAGAAATTGATTTGGTAAGGCTAAACATTCCAAGGTTGCACATAAATGGTGTCTCGATGACTGTGGGAGACAATATTAAGAATCTGGGAATGATCATAGACAGAAATGTAAATCTCGCGAGTCAGGTGCATCATGTGGTTAGAGTGGCTAGTTATCACCTGAGAAACATAACCTTTGCAAGGAAATATCTTGATAAAGAAACTGTCAAAATGCTTGTTCATAACTACGTGATAAGTAGGCTTGATAACTGCAACTCGCTGTATTATGGATTACCTAACCACTTATTGAGGAAATTACAATTAGTTATGAACAGAGCTGCGAGGATGATAGTAGGTTTAAAGAGGCGTGAGTGAATAACTCCCGTATTGATAAGCTTACACTGGTTGCCTATTAAGGCGAGGATCATTTATAGAATATGCACGCTAGTATATCAAGCGATTAAATTTGGAAAACCAGTCTACCTCAAATAATTGCTTAGTGACTTCAGTACAGCTTCCGACTTGACGTTAAGGCATAATGTTCAATTAGACAGGCTAAATGAGCCAAGATTCAACACCGAAATGGGTGGTAAAGCCTTTGTGAATAGTGCTCCAAGGTTATATGATAAATTACCCGAATGCGTAAGGATATCCGAGAACTACATAACCTTCAAGAAGGAACTAAAGGCATATTTGTTCACTGAGTGCTATGACACGGACAGCATGTCAATGAGGACGGATTTTGGTTGCTAGTATAATCGTTTTCAGCTGAGCAGAGCGTCATGCAGGACGGAGCTCAGCGTCGAATCGTCACATCAAGTATCATCAAGTCGATGAATGGAATAAACTTAGTAACCATGTAGTAAGCGCTGAAACTATCAGTTGTTTTAAAAAACGATTAGACAACTTTATGGATGGGGATGACAGGTGGTGATGGATACGGAGCTGCCTAGTGTAGCCCTTATGGTCTCTTGCAGTCTCCTTTATTTGGGGTTGCCAACCGTCCTTTATTTCAAAGGACAGTCCTTTATTCAGCACTATTTATCCTTGTCCTTTATTGAGATTTGAAATGACACTAGTTGTCCTTTATTTTGAAATCGTTGTGACTGGTAGTTCAATCCTACTCTTGAGATGTGATGATTGCAAAAGCGTTTACTTTTTGTAAGAGTGCAGACTGTCAACTCCGCATTCTGCACAATACCAGACGCACAGAGCGGCAGACCGCAGTCCAGGGTGTAAAATTAACCTCATTTTATGTATAACTCAATTTTTCATAAAAAAAAAAGACACAAATTTTGGGAAAACCAGAAAATCGTAAACTATGTCACTAAATATGAGAACCACCGGCAAGAAAAAAGAAAAGAAAAATAATAGAGAAAGAAAGGAAGTGCCGTTGGACGTTTGGAAAGGCAATACTTCCGCCTATCAACTGAACTCACGAAGAACCAAAACAAATATAGCGTATTATACAACAATGTAATGATGACACCCTTCACAAAATCGAGGGGTAATGTGTTATAGATACCAGAAGAACAGTGATATATTTCATGTTAACAGATATTTGGAAAAACAGAAAAGATTTCGATGAAATTCAACATTCGGCATATCATTAAATCTAAGCTTCGTAGGCAATTTATTTCCCAAAGTTTCAGATATTTGTAGAAGTAGTAGAACACTTGAAGCTAGAAGGAAAGCTTAGATTAAAGATGGATGAACTTTTTGATGAAGTAATTATAATTCAAAGAAACTTCAACACTATCATAATCTCTCGGCTCTTCATAAGCTCAACAATATCCAGAAAGTGGTATTTTATTTTGAAATCTATGGACTTTAACCCATTAAACTCCGATGACAAGATGTCTTGTCATTTGGTCAAATTAAACAAAAAATCATAAAACACCAAAATGTTTGATCAAACACCAGAAAAATATGGCGTCAGTCCTCGCTTCGTGCGAGGACTGACGCCATATTTTTCTGGTGTTTGATCAAACATTTTGGTGTTTTATGATTTTTTGTTTAATTTGACCAAATGACAAGACATCTTGTCATCGGAGTTTATTGGGTTAAATGTATCAATGTTTTCAAAATAGTTTATTTTGTACAATCGATTCCTGGAACATCATCTTATTGTGAGAGAATTTTTAGTTTAATGTCATCTAAATGGCGAGATGAAAGGAACTGATGCTCTGTTGAATTAAGAATGAACTTCTCATACATTTCAACATAAAAGATAGCTATTTGGAATTCGTTAAAAACAGCAAAGACGATACAAATTTTCTGAAGGCAGCAAAAAGCCAGGGCAAATATAGTTTTAAAGATTAGAATCCTTTGATAAATGTCTTCTCAGTCTTGTTTTTATATTTTTATTTAGGTAAGAGAAATGTAATTTTGAGCTGCATTTGATATTATAGACATCTATTATGATTTATAGCCACTTAAATAAATATCAATAAAATTTTATGTCCTTTATTGTAGCTTAACAGAGTTGGCAACCCTACCTTTATTCTTATGTTCTTATAACTACATGGTAATGTCGTAACACATTCGTAAAATTCAACAAAAACTCACTGTGTTGGATAAGAAGAAATGAAATAGATGATATCCATATATTTCGATCACGAACTGTGATCCTCTTTTGTATTCCACTGAAGAGGATCACAGTCCGTGATCGAAATATATGGATATCATCTATTTCATTTCTTCTTATCCAACACAGTGGATTCTTGTTGAATTATGTTCTTATGTTCAATCATATCACTGGGCAAATCGATATTTCTCAGATACATCAGTCACCCCTGTAATTTGACTCTAGTACGTTTTCTTTCACAGTGGTTGATGAGAGAAGACGGAAATTGGAGCTACGGACAAAGGGCAACAGTACCACAACACTAACCCTGAGTTGCACTCTTTCATCTATTCTATTTGAAGAGCTTGTTTTCGTGGCTGTGTTTTGTACAAGCTAAACAAGTGTGCCTTTGTTGAATTCGTAAGTGAAATCATATAGTGGTAAAGTAGCTTAGTGAATGTGTTGTGTTTACTTTTGGCATTCACTTACCGTTTGGTAGTGTAATTGGCATTCTGAACAGGGGTAAATGTGCAGGTATTTATCAAGATGTTTGCCAGTCTGGCACCTGCAATTACCTACATAGTCGGTTAGCTCATATCATTTTGAATGTTTTTAACCCCAGATATAAGTACTGCAAACTAAAAGTGGTGTCAATAGCTGTTTAAGAAAATTGAGATGAATGGACACCTTTATAATTAAAAAGGTCAGGTCAAGCCTCACTGCTGCAATTCTTAACTCTATCTCTTATCATTAAGTATTTTAAAGCCCATGTATAACTATTACAAAGTAATAGTAATATTGGTAGCAATTTTTAGAAAATTTAGACTGGCAAATGTTTTGGTATATCTTAAAGATATTCGCTAGTCTCAAAGCTGCAAACTTTATCATTGGCTAGCTCCTATCATTGTGAGTGTTGTGAGCTCAAATTAATATTAACATTAGTAGTGATTAAAAAAAAGTTAGGACTGGCAAGCATCCTTATGCTTATCAATGTGTGTATCTTATTTGCTTATGTTGTTCTTATATTCTTATTAGGGGATGGATCTCCATTCAGTCTTCCATGGTAGGAAAATAATTCATAAAGTTCACTCAGAATTCAGTGTGCACTAATGATATTCTTGTGAGTAAATTTATTTTTTCTTGATATTCATTCCACACATCCATGCCATATCAATTAGAAGTTATTGCATTGTAATATGAGCAGTTATACCTCCTCTTATGCAGTCTTACATAGATAATGGATGTAGGTCATGTGACCAATATGTCCAGATCACTTTCAGCTTGAGTAGGTCAGGCCTCTGATTTGTGTCCTCTGTGTCCTCCCTCAATTGACTTTGACCAGGTGTGTCCACCAGTATAAAACTTTCCTCAAAATTAGATTTTGTCTCCTGGTTAACCCAAAATTGATCAAGTCTCCTTTTGCATTGTATGACAGTAGAAACCCAATTTAAGGTCTTCTCTTTTTCCACATGAAGGGGATGGAGAGGGGGTGTCACCAATTAAGTGAGGTAGCTTTGCCATGGATGTACTGTGTCTTGCTGCATTGCTTTTGACCCAGAACAGTGGGAGGGATACAAGGATGACCTATCATCCATAATGAGCTAAGATGAGAGGGAGGAAAGAGTGGTAGATTAGAGTGAAATGGGTGGGAGTGGGTGTGAATCTTTTGACTTAACTACTTCCTTTATAAGGGAGGAAAAGTCCTTGGTGTGTGTGTGTATATATATATATATACTGTATATATACATATATATATATATATATATACATATATATATATATATATATATGTATATATATATATATATACATATATATATATATATGTATACACACACATATTTAAGTATATATATGTATATATATTTATATGTGTGTGTGTGTAATGTGTGTGTGTGTGTGTGTTTGTATTTACCTAGTTGTATTTTACGGAAAGGGGAGCTATGTTCGTGGTGTCCCGTCTTCATATCTCATTTTATCTAAACTATTGTGTGTGTGTGTATATACCTAGTTATATTTACCTAGTTGTATTTTACGGGAAGGGGAGCTATGCTCGTGGTGTCCCGTCTTCATATCTCATTGTATCTAAACTATTTTTAAATTTATGTATTGTTTTTGCACACACCACTTTCTCATCTAACTTGTTCCAACTGTCTATTACTCTGTGAGGAAAGCTGTTCTTTTTCAGATCTCTTCTATAGCTGTCTTTCTTGATTTTCTTTCCGTGTCCTCTTGTATTTCTATCATCCCATTTTATCAGATTCTCTCTATCAATAATTGTGTGTGTATTTACCTAGTTGTAATATACGGGTGGGGAGCTATGCTTGTGGTGACCCGTCTTTGTATCTCTCCGCATCAAGTTTTATCTTAAGATCTTGTAGTGTTTGCACATACTGTTTTGTTGTCTAATTTGTTCCATGTATTTATTGCTCTGTTTGGGAAAATGTTCCTTTTCAAGTTTTTTCTATAACTATCCTTTTTCAATTTTTTTCGTGTCCCCTCGTTTTACTGTTTTCCCACACTAACAGGTCGTTCCTGCCTAAAACTTCCATTGTGTGTGTGTGTGTGTGTGTGTGTTTACCTAGTTGTATTTTATGGGAAGAGAGCTATGCTTGTAGTGACCCGGTTTTGTATCATTCAGCATCCAGTTTGATCTTAAATTTTTGTATAGTTTTTGCATTCACTTTTTCCTCATTCATTTTGTCCGAGATATCTACCACTCTGTGTGGGAAGCTATTCTTTTTCAGATTTCAATTATTTTCCATTGTGTCTTGCAACCTTTGGCTAGAATGGTGGATTCCTTCCAGTTTGGTAGGTGTCCCATAGACACAGAGGGACACCTACCAAACTGGGAGGGATTCACTATTCTAGCCAAAGGTCTACACAAGAATCAACAGAAAATAATTGAATCCCTTTACATTGCCAACTACAAAAACACAAACAAGAGAACTGGTGACTTGAAATGGACAAAATCTACCTTGACATTAGCTCTCCAAGAATGGCTTCCTAGACCCCCATACTCTAAGTAGATACCTTTTTCTCACCACTTTTGCCTACCCTTTCCAGCTTTCTTCCTTTTGACAATTCTTCTTACACCGTGCTACCATATTTTATTTCACATGCTATCAAATCATGTATCCTCCATTATTTATACTTTGTTCCTTCACCACTTAATATTTTCATCATTATCATTATTAGCATAATTTTTCATTATTATATTACCATTATTGTTATTCTCTTCCTCTTATTATTATTATTATTATTGTTATCATTATTGATTTAATATCAATAATTATTTATTTGTATTAATATTGTTATCATTATTATTACTGTTATTATTATTATTATTGTTATTGTTATTATTGTTATTATTATTATTATCATTATTATAATTTTCGTTGTTATTGTTATAATTTTCATTGTATTTTCCACTACTTGGAGGAGGGATTGAGGAAGTTGGTGACAGAGTTTGGGAGAGTATGTGATAGAAGAAAGCTAAAGATAAATGTGGGTAAAAGTAAGGTGATGAGATGTACAAAGGGTGAAAGTGGCAGTAGACTGGAAGTGAGCATTAAGGGAGAGAGACTGGAGGAGGTGGATAGTTTTAGATACTTGGGTGCAAATGTGGCAAGGAAAAGGTGGAGTGAAGGTGAAGGTAGAATGTAGATTGAGAGAAGCGAGTAAATGCCTTGGAGGATTGAAGAGTGTAATGAGGAATAGACATTTGGGAATGGATGCTAAGAGGAGACTGTATGAAGGAGTGATTGTGCCAACAGCACTGTATTGGGCAGAAACATGGAACATAAGAGAGGAAGAGAGAAGGAGTTTGAATGTGTTTGAGATGAGGTATCTGAGAAGTATGTTGGGGGTTACTAGGCTAGATAGAGTGAGAAATGAGGTGAGGAGGAGAACGTGGGTGGAAAGGGAGTTGGGAGATAGGGTTGATGAAAGAGTATTAGGATGGTTTGGACAGATGGAAAGAATGAGTGAAGAAAGACTAGTAAAAGAGGTGTGGAGGGAGTGAACATGAGGGGACGTCCTAGGATGAGGTGGATGGATGGGGTTAAGGGGGCTTTGGGGAAGAGGGGAATGTCTGTTGAGGAAGAACAGGACAGGACAGAAGACAGGGGTGAATGGAGAATGGTTGTATATGGATGATGCTGTGATGTATGAGGTGGAATGGGTGGGGGGATGGGGGATAAGGTAGTATGTGTGAGCAAAATTTGACGCAGCCCGAAGGTATTTCTCCCTGTCTTCTCTTTTTATGCATGGGGGGATGGAGAGGGGGGGTCGCCGGTTTAATGAAGCGGCCTTGCTGTGGATGTTCTGTGTCTCGCGACACTGCTTCTGACCCAGGGCAGTGGACAAGGTGCAGGGATGACCCATCATCCAGGAGGTGCTAAGATAGGAGGGAGGGTGGAGGGGTGTGGAGTGTATTCAGGGATGGAATGGGTGGGAATGATTTTATGCCTTTTTCTTTTTGGCTACCTTCCTTGTAAGGGGGAAAAAGCCTTGGTATATGTATGTATGTATGTACTTATTATTTGTTACAATGAATATGTAATGTTCACACTTGTCACCAATTCTGGTAACATGGAGAGGTAGTGATGTCCACCCCATGTATAAAATACACACAGCTCGTTTGCACACCATTCCATTGAAAAAGGATACCTGCAAAACTAGTCAGGAATAAACTCAGACTAAGACTCCTGTCTGGGGTATTAGCTGCATGTTTTTGTGGCAGAGTAGCATGCAGTTGATACTTTAGGGTCTATATGAGGTGCCCCTACGGACCAGAGCCACACATCATTTTGTCTGTGATAGAGGAAAACTCTGTACATAGAGAAATGATGACACTTTTATACTACGACTGTCCCTCCGATATGCTGTCCCCCAACCCCTTGTTACTGTCCTGTACCATTTCTCTGAATATTCATTTCCTTTTTTCGCCTACCTACCCTATGGTGGGGGCAAAAGGATACTGCCACCAAGCATTTCCACTTGAGTCATAAAAGGGACGGGGGATGGGATTAGGAGTCCTACTACCTGTAGCCCCAAAAGGGGATATTCCTAATAAAGATAGTAAAGGCATAAGAGGGTCTGGGAGCTTTCCAACCAGTACCCTAAGGTTTGGGTCTTTTAATGTGCGTGGATGTGGTACAGATGAGAGTAAAAGGAAAGAGATAGGCAGTATGTTTGTGAGAAGAAAGATGGATGTACTGGCTTTGAGTGACACTAAAATGAAAGGAAAGGGCAACTGTGAGTTTGGGAGTGTAGCTGGGAGGTACTCAGGAGTGAAGAGGGGACGAGGAAGAGAAGGAGTGGCTATACTAGTAAGCGGGTAGTGGAGTGGAAGGAGGTGTCATCAAGGTTGATGTGGATGAAGATGAAGCTGGGAAAGGAGATGTGGGTTTTTGTAAGTGCGTATGGGCCTGGTAGTGAAAAGAGCGTAGAGGAAAGGGAGGTTTTTTGGGTAGATATAAATGAGTGCATAGAGGGATTAGGAAGAAATGTCAATGTAGTTGTATTGGGAGATCTAAATGCTAGGGTAGGACCAATTGACAGAGTGATTGGGAAGTATGGAGTTCCAGGTAAAAATCTTAGTGAATTGATGGTGGAGATGTGTCTTGAAAGAGAGTTGATGATAGCAAATACTGTACATTGTTTAAGAAGAAAGTCGAGCATAAGTACACATGGGAGAGGTTGGTGGATGGAAGGGTGGCAGATAGAGTGTTAATGGACTATATAGTGGTGACCAGGGGTATGGTCACTGTTTCCTCTTTCAGTTTGTTCCATATATCTATTACTCTGTGTGGAAAGTTGTTCTTTTTCAGACCTCTTCTGTAACTGTCTGTGTGTGTTTGTGTGTGCATGTGTGTGAAACAGCAAATGCCAAAACCATACACAGATTCAAAGTTAAACTGGACGTGGAGAGATACAAAACCGGGTCACAACGAGCATAGCTGCAGTCATGTAAAATACTAAGTAGGTAAATACTGTATACAAATAATAGAATGGAGGTATATTGTAAAAAGTCTACTTACATAACACATAAATGACTGAAAGATATGTAACTTGATTAATGCTGTTGAAGATTAATTATTTGTGCTGTACAATGAATCAGGTGATGTAATGTACTATACAGCAAAGCAAAGCAATTACAGCTCTTTTGAATGCACCTATTCAGCAGGTGCTTCTTCAGGAAACCTATCTTTGCTGAGAAGCTTATTTACATCATGATAGGCAATAGTTGCTCCTTAGACTGTCAAACCAAGCAGTCCCATCTCCCTGAGGAACACTCCAGCTGGAACAGGGTTTTCCCACGAATCCTTTATAGAGTGTATTTTGTGTTGTTGGTGTTCATGATTGTGCACAGTGTAGTCTTTCATAATGTGTTGTCTAGTATTGGGTGAAGTGATCCATCCTGGACGATTATTTGCAATGCTGTCATCCAACCTCTTGTGTTATATCAAAAGGGTTGGATGGTAGCAGTGCTGTCTGGTGTGGTGGACTATGTCCTTTTGTAGGGAGAGAGGATTTTGAGGGATGGATATCAGAGGATCTAAGAACAAATTCTGGTAACACATTGCTGTATACCAGATCTTGTTGTTGAAAATGTGTCTGTATTGATTCACTATCCTTAGTATGGGTTCTTGATTGGAAATCTGTGTGAGTATGGGCTTGTGTTTTGGGAGTCTGTGATGTTACTGAGGGTTTTGCTAATGATGTAGAAGAGGGTTTTGTTGAAGATGCAATGGGATGCATTGCTAAAGATGAGGTAGAGGGATCTGTTGATGATACATTGTAACTTTACAAAATAGATAACTTGTTCCGGACTGAACAGCGGAAGCAGGATTCTCATAGGAGTGGAGGACAGGGATGAAGTGGAAGGAGAGGGCATATGTCTTTGCTCCGCCATCCATCTGTCTAAAATGAAGTACGTGCTTGGCACTACCAAGACTAGCCAGTTGAAGAATGTCTTGTTCAAGACAGTACTCTTTGCATTGTTGAGAATGTATTAACCACTTCCATACGGTGATGCCTACGTAGGCGTCATGAGGAGCAAGTGGGCATGCGATGATGCCGACATCGGCGTCTTGATTATATTTATTGTAGTCATACCTACGTAACCTCCATTCTCTCTAAACTGGCTTCATCATATTTTCTATGGTTATCAAAATTCACAGGTGAAAGAAAACGGAACGATTGAGCACTGACTTTATTTTTCATAATGCGATTATTATGATGCAATGTGCCCCAGAGTGAAGAGGTTAAGTGAGCTTCTCTGCTATGGAAACAATGAAGTTCTGATTCACAATTAATAGTAAGAAGAGAATCAAGGACAGAGCAATGACCACATCGGGGACCATTTGTACAGTTCTTTCTTCCATGGTGAAACTCGTAACACTGGTAACTCTTTTAAAGACAATTGATGAAAGCTTTTATTGGGAGAGAAAGAGGACCAATATTTACTCACTCAGGGAGATATGGACCATGAAATGTGAGCATGCTACTATTTTCTCTTGTTTTTGTCACTCTGTAAGCATTGTCAGGGCACAATTGATATTTCTGAGAATTTATGTAGGTCTTGGTTGTGGAAATGTGCTTTGTAGTAATTGAATGTTCGGTGTTGTTTGATGGATTTGAAAATTCCATCTGAAGGACAAGGTAGATGGAGGAGCATCATGGCTGGTGTTAAGTCCTTACCTCAGATCATCTTTACCATATTTATTTAGGTTATTTGTAGGGAACACTCCAGTCTCTCTAGATACTCAATAGCATGGATATAGTTACCTCTGTTATCCTTATAGTATGTCACAATGCAGTAAGATGTAGGGGTATGTTCTTTGGTAGCATGTTCTTCAGCATCATTGAAGAGGTTGGGACAGGAATCATTCTTGCTGTCAACTATATTATTTGATCAAATGATCTCGGCAAATATGCTGTCATCTTCATGATGGGAAATGCTCAAATGGTACCAAAACTCATAAGATATCTAACTTTACATTGATTAATGTTCATAGGCAGGGACACATTCTAAACTGAGATAATACTTATATCAAATGAAAGTTCCACAAAGAGGACATTCCTAAAAAAAAGTAAATGTATCAGAGGGTCTGATAGTTTTCTGACCAGTAACCTAAAGTTTGGATCTTTTAATGTGCATGGATGTGGTACAGATGAGAGTAAAAGGGAAGAGATAGGTAGTATATTTGTGAAAAGAAAGATGGATGTGTTGGTATTGAGTGAAACTGGGAAGGGACATGTGGGTTTTTGTAAGTGCATATGGGCCTGGTTGTGAGAAGAATGTAGAGGAAAGTGAGGCTTTTTGGATCGATTTAAATGAATGCATAGAGGGTTTAGGGAGAAATGTCAATGTAGTGGTATTGGCAGACCTTAATGCTAGGGTAGGAAATGAACCAACAGATGGAGTGGTTAGAAAGTGTGGAGTTCCAAGAAAAATTGTAATGCAGAGTTGATGGTGGAGAAGTGTCTTGAAAGAGAGTTGATAATACCAAATACAGTGAGGAAGAAAGTCAAGCATGACAGCACATGGGAGAGGGTGGTGGATGGAAGGGTGGTAGATAGAGCATTAATGGACTACTGTATACTGTATAGTGGTAACCAGGAGAATAGTAGGAATAGTTAAGGATGTACACGTTCTAAGGGGAGAAAGTGGGGGATATCAGATCATTTTTTGGTGGAAGGTAAGTTGAGAGTAGAGGATAGATTGAGAAAGAGGAAAATGACAGAAGGTAGGGAGGTTCGTAAAGTGAAGTGTTTAAATGAGAAAGAAAAGGAGAAGTACAAGAAGAATCTGAGAGAGGAGTGGGAAGAAGTGAAAGATAGAGTAGAATTAGGAGTGGAGAAGGAATGGGGATAATTCAAGGAGGGAGTCACAAAATGTGCAAAGATGGTGTGTGGAACACGGAGGACATGAGGAAATAGAAGGAAAAGTAGTGAGTGGTGGGATGAGGAAGCAAAGAAGGTTGTAGAAGAGAAGAAGCAAGCATTCACAGATTGGTTACAAAATAGGATGAGAGAATCATATGAGAGGTCAAATAAAAGAGAAGACAAGTAAAGCATAAAGGAGGCAAAGAGGAGAGCAGGTATGAAATGGGGTAAGAGTATGACAGAAAGTTTTGAAATTAAAAGATGTTTTGGAAAGAAATTAAGAGAGGAAGAGGAGGCAAATCAAGTAGAGAAGAAAAGGTAAAAGGTGCAGATGGAGAGATGATAATGGAAGAGATGGCAGTGAGAGGAAGATGGGCAGAGTATTTTAGGGAGTTGCTAAATGTGAAGTAGGATAGGGAGGGAAAATTAATTGCAGTGGAAAATGCTAAGAAAATGACAGTAAAAGAGGGAAATTAAAGGCAAAGATGAGGTGAAGGCAGTTGTTAAGATGATGAGGGGAGGGAAAAGACCTGGGAAAGACCTGGGTTAGATGGGTGTCATGTAGAATAAAAAAAAAAAAAAAAAAAAAAAAAAAAAATTACGGTGATGGTGCAGTGGCTGGTGAGGTTATTCAATGTTAACTTAAGAGAGGGTAGAGTGCCAGAGGGCTGGAGGAGTGCCTGTATAGTTCCACTCTACAAGGGAAAAGGGGACAAATGTGAGTTTAGTAGTTTCAGAGGGATCAGTTTGTTAAGTGTAGTTGGGAGGGCTTATGGGAGAATCTTGAGTTGAGCGGATTAGGAAAGGAACAGAGATAGTAATTGGTGAGGAATAGTGTTGATTTAGGACAGGTAGGAGTTGTGTGGAAAAGGTAAAGATGCTTTTTGGGCTTTTATGGATTTGGAAAAGGCTTATGACAGGGTAGACAGGAAGGCACTGTGGGAGGTATTGCAGATATATGGGATAAGAACTGTCAAGATTTATTACGAGAGTAGTAGAGCTTGTGTTGAATTCAGAAATGGAGTGAGTAGTTTGAGGTAAAGGTGGGACTTCAACAGGTATGTGTTATGTCACCTTGGTTGTTCAATTTATATACGAATGGGGTGGTGTGAGAGGTAAATGCAAGGATAATGGGTCAGGGATTAGAGATGGTTAAAGAAAAGGGAGAAAAGTGGGAGATAAGCCAGTTGTTGTTTGAAGATGAATGTGGGTAAAAGTAAGGTGATGAGATATACTAGAGGAGAAAGTGACAACAGACTGGAACTGAGTATTAAAGGAGAGAGACTGGAGGAAGTGAATAGTTTTAGATACTTGGGTACAAATGTGGTAGGAAAGGAAGGAGTAGTGGACATAGAATGTAGATTGAGAGCAGTTAAATACCTAGGGGGATTAAAAAGCGTATTGAGAAATAGGCATTTGGGAATTAATGCTACAAGAAGATTGTATGAAAGAGTGATTGTGCCAACAGCACTTTATGGGGCAGAAACATGAAACATGGGAGAGGAGGAGATTGAATGTGTTTGAGATGAGGTGCCTGAGAAGTATGATAGGGGTTACTAGGCAAGATAGAGTGAGAAATGAGGAGGTGAGGAGGAGAACGGGGATGGAAAGGGATTTGGGAGATAGGGTTGATGAAAGAGTATTGGGACAGTTTGGACACAAGGAGAGAATGAGTGAAGAAAGATTATTAAAACACCTGTGGAAGGCAGAGGTAGGAGTTGATATGTGGGGATGACTAAGGATGAGATGGATGGATGGGGTAAAAGGGGCATTGGGAAAGAGGGGAATGTCTGTTGAGGAAGGACAGGAGAAGACAGAAAATTTGGTTGAATAGGGAATGGTTGTGTATGGATGATGCTGTGATACATGAAAGGGAGTGGGTGGGGGATGGGGGGTGAGGGAGTGGGTGTGAAAAATAAATTTATATATCCTGAAGGGATTTCTAATCCATCTTTTCCATTTCTAAATGAGGGGATGAAGAGGGGGGATCACCATTTTAATGAGGAAGTGCTATGTCTTGCAACACTGCTTCTGACCCAGGGCAGTGGGCGAGATGCAGGGGTTACTGAGGACCCAAGATAAGAGGGGAGGAGGGTGATGGATGGGAGTGGAGTATGTGGGGATGGAATGGGTGGGAGTGGATTCTATGTCTTTGGTTTTTTGGCTACCTTCCTTGTAAAGGGGAAAAAGCCTTTGGTATATGTATATATATATATATTATCACACAAATGTCACAACTGGTAAGGGAGTCACAGGCTTCTTGGAAGATGACTGAGATTGTGTATGTAATGCCCGTGTTTAAAGGACCTGTAGGATATGTGAAAGCACTAATTCTGATATTATACATTGTCCTCTTGCTATTTCCACATTTACTGGGATTGAACCTTTAATACCAATTCCTTCCTGATTACATCATGATTGTTGAGATTGTTTTAGTAGGTATATCCAATATATATTTTTTTATTAGACAAACAGGTATTTTACTTAATGTGACAAGAAAAAATATGGAAATTTCCACTACAATTTCATTTATGTTATTTAGAAATAATAACACAGGTACATCACTTACCAGTTTATCTGAAAGGATGCGATGACTTGCATCACTTATTTGTGTCAGATGAGATGAACTGAATAAGCCCTCCTAGGGTTTGTCATATTTAGACTCTGGTCTTGTGAGCCCAAACATGGAATGTTGTGGAATTATGTTAAAATATGAGTGCTTTGGCCATCTGGGCTGTTTCCTACTTCCAAATCTCATGACATGATGAAAAAGCCAGAGCAAAATTTTAGTCATTCCAGTTGAGGTGGGGTGAGTATGCATGTAGCTATTGGATGGTTTTCAGCATATTTCTAATGTAAAGGTAGAATACAATATATAATAGCACTATATCTGTTAGTATCTATATTTCATGTTACATTATGGCAAGTACAAGGGGCCTGTTTAGGTACAAAGGGACTTGAATATTAAATGGTTTGTGTACACAACACTCACAATCATATAACAGTATATTACACAATTTCAAAGAGTTAGATGACAATCTTATGATTACATATTTTCCAGGAGGAGGGTAACTATCACCATTCCTTTGGAAGAGCTATCCATAGAATCCATAGGTGTCATGTAATGAAGAGGATCTGGTGTGACATCTATAGCACAGCTATATCATGATTTATTTTAGATATCACATGATGACCCACAGAAGAGAGAAGTATTTCCAGTGTAACCTATGTGATTCTGCTTTCTCACAAAAAAGTGTTCTCACACAGCATATGAGGACCCACACAGGAGAGAAGCCTTTCCAATGCGACCTGTGTGATTCTGCTTTCTCACAAAAGAGTTCTCTCACAAGTCATATGAGGACCCACACAGGAGAGAAGCCTTTCCAGTGTGATGTGTGTGATTCTGCTTTCTCACAAAAGAGTAATCTCACAAAGCATATGAGGAATCATACAGGAGAGAAGCCTTTCCAGTGTGACCTGTGCGATTCTGCTTTCTCAGTAAAATGTCATCTCACAAGCCATATGAGGACCCACACAGGAGAGAAGCCTTTCCAGTGTGAACTGTGTGATTCTGCTTTCTCACATAAGAGTGATCTTGTAAAGCATATGAGGACCCACACAGGAGAGAAGCCTTTCCAATGCGACCTGTGTGATTCTGCTTTCTCATTAAAAGGTCATCTCACAAGTCATATGAGGACTCACACAGGAGAGAAGCCTTTCCAGTGTGACCTGTGTGATTCTGCTTTCTCACAAAAGATGTATCTCAAATATCATATGATGATCCACACGGGAGAGAAGCCTTTCCAATGCGACCTTTGTGATTCTGCTTTCTCACGAAAGAATTCTCTTACAAAGCATATGAGGACCCACACAGGAGAGAAGCCTTTCCTGTGTGATCTGTGTGATTCTGCTTTCTCATGTAAGTCTTCTCTTAGACAGCATATGAGGACCCACACAGGAGAGAAGCCTTTCCAGTGCGACCTGTGCAATTCTTCTTTTTCAAGAAAGGGTGATCTGAGAAAGCATATGAAGACCCACGCAGGAGGGACGCCTTTCCAATGTGACCTGTGCAATGCAGCTTTCTCAAAAAAGGATTCTCTCACAGAACATATGAAGAGCCACACAGGAGAGGTCTTCTAGTGTGACCTGTGCGATTCTGCTTTTTCACAAAAGGGTTATCCCACACAGCAGATGAAGACTCCCACAGGAGAAAGAGAAGCCTTTCCAGTGTGACCTCTTTGATTCTGGTTTTTCACATGAGACTTCTCTCACAAGGTATATGAGGATAGACATTGGAGGGAAGCCATTCCTGTATGATTTGTATGGTGAAAAGAACACAATATTCCGAGGGCTTGGATCAAACCAACAGAAAGGCATACACAAGTAATGCCTATGCACTTAAGTGTCCAGCATGGCATTCCCTTTGTTTTACCTGTATAGAGGTATTAGGGAGAAATGTCAATATAGTTGTATTGGGAGACCCTAATGCTAGGGTAGGAAATGAACCATTAGATGGAGTGATTGGGAAATATGAAGTTCCAGGAAAAAATCATAGTGGAGAGTTGATGGTGGAGATGTGTCTTGGGAGTTGATAGCAAATATAGTGTTTAGGAAGAAAGTCAAGCATAAGTACACATGGGAGAGGGTGGTGGATGGATGTGTGGCAGATAGAGCATTAATGGACTTTATAGTGATAACCAAGAGTATAGTAGGATGTACATGTTCTAAGGAGAGAGAGTGGGGAAATATCAGATCACTTTTTGGTGGAAGGTAAGTTGAGAGTGGAGAATAGGTGGAAAAAGAGGAGAAGGGCAGAAGATTGGGAGGTACTTTGAGTGAACTGCTTAAATCAGAAAGAAAAGGAGGAGTACAAGAAGAAGCTGAGAGAGGAGTGGGAGGGAGTGAAGGATAGAGTAAAACCAGAAGTGGAGGAGGAATGGGGATGGTTCAAGGAGGGAGTCATAAGGTATACAAAGGTGGTGCGTGGAACAAGGAGGATGGGAGAAAATAGAAGGAAAAGTAGTGAGTGGTGGGATGAGGAAGCAAAGAAGGGTGTAGAAGAGAAGAAATAGGCTTTCACAGATTGGTTACAAAATAGGATGAGAGAATCATATGAGAGGTACAAAGAAAAGAGAAGACAAGTAAAGCATAAAAGAGGAGAGCAGATATGAAATGGGTTAAGAGTATGACAGAAAGTTTTGAAAATAATGAAAAATGTTTTGGAAAGAAATTACAAGAGGAATAGGAGACGAATCAAGTAGAGAAGAAAAGGTGATACAGATAGAGAGATGAGGGAAAGGTGGTTAGAGTATTTTAGGGAGTTGCTACATTTGAAGGAGGATAGGGAGGAAAAGGCAGTTGCAGTGGGAAGCGCTAAGAAAATGACCATGATGAGTGAGGAAAATGGAGGAGAAATAAGGAAAGATGAAGTGAAGGCAGCTGTTAAGATGATGAAAGCTGCTAAAGCACCTAGGTTGGATGGATACCATACAAAATATCTGAAAAAAAGAGGTCTAGGGATGGTGGACTGGCTGGTGAGGTTTTTTAGTGGTTGTTTAAGAGAGGGTAAAGTGCCAGAGGACTGGAGGAGTGCCTGTATAGCTCCACTCTACAAGGGAAAGGGGGACAAGTGTGAGTGTAGTAGTTTCATAGGGATCATCTTGTTAAGTGTAGCTGGAAAGGCTTATGAGAGGGTCTTGATTGAGCAGATTAGGAGAGGAACAGAGGGAGTAATTGGTTAGGAACAGTGTGATTTTAGGACAGGTAGGGATTGTGTAGATCAGATTTTTGTGTTAAGACAGATATGTAAGAAAGCTGTAGGAAAAGGTAAGGATGTATTTTGGGCTTTTATGGATTTGGAAAAGGCTTATGACATGGTAGACAGTAAGGCACTGTGGGAGGTTTTGCAGATATACAGGATAGGAGGAAAGCTGTTAAGAGCAGTCAAGAGTTTTTACGAGAGTAGTACAGCCTGTGTTAGGATAAGAAATGGAGAGAGTGAGTGGCTTGAGGTAAAGGTGGGATTTTATCAAGGATGTGTTATGTCATCCTGACTGTTTAATTTATACATGGATGGGGTGGTGCAAGTGGTGAATGCAAGGGTAGTGGGTCAGGGATTGGAGATGGTTAAAGAAAATGATAAGCCAGTTGTTGTTTGCTGATGACACTGCACTTGTGGCAGGATCAGAAAAGGGGATTGAGGAAGTTAGTGATAGTTTGGGAAGATTTGCAAAAGAAGGAAGTTGAAAATAAATGTGGGTAAAAGTAGGGTGATGAGATGTACAAGTGGAGAAAGTGGCGGCAGACTGGAAGTGAGTATTAAGGAAAAGAAACTGGCGGAAGTGGATAGCTTTAGATACTTGGGTGCGAATGTGGCAGGAAAGGGAGGAGTGGGGGGTGGAGGTAGAATGTAGATTAAGAGAAGCGAGTAAATGCCTTGGTGGATTAAGATGTGTAATGAGAAATAGACATTTGGGAATGGATGCTATGAGGAGATTGTATGAAGGATTGATTGCGCCAACAGCACAATACGGGGCAGAAACATGGAACATAAGAGAGGAGTTTGAATGTGTTTGAGATGAAATGACTGAGAAGTATGATAAGGGTTACTAGGCTAGATAGAATGAGAAATGAGGTGAGGAGAACAGGCATGGAAAGGGATTTGAGAGATAGGGTTAATGAAAGAGTATTGGGATGGTTTGGACACATGGAGAGAATGAGTGATGAAAGATTATTAAAACAGGTGTGGAAGGCAGAGGTGAAAGGAATGAACATGAGGAGGTGACCTAGGATGAGATGGATGGATGGGGTAAAAGGGGCATTGGGAAAGAAGGGAATGTCTGTTGAGGATGGACAGGAGAGGACAGAAGGTAGGGGTGAATGGAGAATGGTTGTGTATGGATGATGCTGTGATGCATGAGGGGAAGTGGGTGGGGAATGGGGGGGTGAGGGAGTATGTAAGGGAAAAAAAAAATGGACTCAGCCTGAAGGGATTTCTCCTCATCTTCTCCTTTTCTACATGAAGAGATGGAGAGGGAGGGTCGAATGAAGCAGCCTTGTTGTGGATGTGCTGTGTCTTGTGACACTGCCTCTAACCCAGGGCAGTGGACCCGTCATCCAGGAGGCTACCTTTCATGTAAGGGGGAAAAAGCCTTTGGTATATGTATGTACCATTTGTTTTTGGTATATGGAAAAATTCACTTTGTTGGACAATTAAACCTGGACCTTCGTTTCAGGATAATGTCAGACTTCTGTTGTTTTTCATACTTGGAACAGACTGGTTCAGGAACTTTTATAGTGGACTGAAATTTGGCATCTCTTGCAAGTTTGTATGATGGATATTCAGAACATAACCTCTGTAATCACCAAGTAAAATTTGTATGTATTCTGTAAATAAAACATTGAGGTTTATATTTTGTACATTTTATTTATTTTGTCATATCAGGACAATACCATATTTTTAGGTAATTATTTTAAAGTTATCACATTGCTCCAGTAGGAAGTCTTATACGGTTTCACAATTTGGATGCAATATGTAGCACAGTAATGCTTTATACACTCACCATATTTTAGATCAACCTTCTCCTTCACCACTCCAACACCTGTTTTGACTTTGGGATAAGATAGCCCATTGCACCTCTCTCTCTCTATATATATATATATATATATTTTTTTTATGAAATTTCATTGAGAAGAACTGCAGCAAGTAGTAGTCTGGAAATGGAAAATTAATAATTATGATTTTCAATCAAAATGTATACATTCTCAATATGAATTCAGCCCCCTTGTGCCTGAATTACCATACTGAAATTACATCAAGAGATGTTTGAAGTTAAATATGTACTTGTCTTCCTTTCATTACTTCTGTGGTAATTGTTACCTACCGGTATTTCAATGGGCATCTTCCTTATTAGGAATCTTTATTAGTGCCTACCATTTTGTTTTGGAAACTTTCCCGCAAAGTGTTGTTGTCTCCATCTTTCAAATCGAGAGCATTTCCTGAAGCTTTAAACCGCGCCTATTGTAACTTTAAATAAGATACGATTTAACTCCCTTCCTCTTTTATTGCTTGTTAAATCTCTCTTTATATAATAAATATTAGTTTAATAAATCGGGGATTGAACTTTTGAGAATTTACTTGAAAAGTCAATATTAACCCGTGGCCTTTTCGAGCTTTACGAACTCAGAAGAGACGTGCCAAATTCTCTGTCCGCACTAACTGTCGCCACAGAGTACCCAGAGCTCTAGTACCTGACAGACGTCAAGACTAGAAATGTCAAGGCAAGGGACCTGCGTCTTCAAAAATTCAACCACTCAAAGGTCTTAATCTTATTTCAAATACCACTGTTTGAGAACCCAACCAGGTTGAAAACTGTGGCTAGTGAGTTCTTGAATGTTGATTAATGAATTTGTTAAACCATAATTTTTTTTCTTCATAAAAAAAAAAAAAAAAAAAGTGCTGGGACTTGGGAACAAAGAAGCACACAACCCTGTGACAAGATTCCAGCACTGATGTTTGTTTCGTTGAATCACTGTTGTCACTTGCGGTGACACAGTAAACTATTTTCGAACTAAATACTTTATAAAACCTTGCTAACACATGAAATATGACAGATCACTGATCAAATTGGCAGCATGGCATGGCATTTTATAATGCATGCACATGGTATCAGGATGTAAACAGCAAGCTTGATATCACAGCCTTACGAGAAAAACCGAAAGTTGGCAAAGGAAAAGTTCATATGTTACTGATATTTTGATAGGCCTTTTTTTATTACATTGCATTGGATTTATTTCTGCATTATTTGATCAAAAAGTGACTTAAGCCATACATCCAGCAAAAATTCACCAACTCTATGAAAACCTACTCAGTAGACCTTTAAAACTGTTCACTCGTCTGGTTGCTGTTTGAATTTAGTTGTACCTAGTTGGGTTTGACTATTAGTAAAGTTTGGCCAGTTCTAGTTACACCCCAGTTTGTAGTTGTCCCATTATTTCTTCCTAACCCCCTCTTTTATTTCTCTCTATTCAACAGCTTGGGTCTGTCCTAATTATTGTTTAATGTTGATATTAGATTAGTTAAGAATTTTACCTGGTAGGTTCCCATAAGAGCTGGAGAGAGGGCTTACTGGAGATAGGGTAGAGTGCTGGAGGACTGGAGGAGTGCCTGTATTGTTCCACTTCACAAGGGAAAAGGGGACAAGTGTGAATGTAGTAGTTTCAGAGGGATTAGCTTGTTAAGTGTAGTTGGGAAGGCTTATGAGAGGATCTTGATTGAGAGGATTAGGAGAGGAACAGAGGGAGTAATTGGTGAGAAACAGTGTGGATTTAGGTTGGATAGAGGTTGTGTAGATCAGATTTATGTGTTAAGACAGATATGTAAGAAAGCCATAGGAAAGGGGAAGGATGTTTTTTGGGCTTTTATGGATCTGGAAAAGGCTTACAACAGGGTAGACAGAAAGGCACTGTGGGAGGTTTTGCGGATATACGGGATAGGAGGAAAGCTTCTAGGAGCTGTCAAGAGTTTTTATGAGAGTAGTAGAGCTTGTGTCAGGATTAAAAATGGAGAGATTGGTGGTTCGAGGTAAAGGTGGGACTTCGTCAAGGATGCATTATGTCGCCCTGGCTGTTCAACTTGTACATGGATGGGGTGGTGCAAGAGGTAAATGCAGGGGTGGTGGGTAAGGGATTAGAGATGGTTAAAGAAAATGGAGAAAAGTGGGAGGTGAGCCAGCTGTTGTTTGCAGATGACACTGCGCTTGTGGCAGGATCGGAGGAGGGATTGAGGAAGTTGGTGGCAGAGTTTGGTAGAGTGTGTGATAGAAGAAAGCTGAAGATAAATGTGGGTAAAAGTAAGGTGATGAGATGTACAAAGGGTGAAAGTGGCAGCACACTGGAAGTGAACATTAAGGGAGAGCGACTGGAGGAAGTGGACATTTTTAGATACTTGGGTGCAAATGTGGCAGGAAAAGGTGGAGTGAAGGTGGAGGTAGAATGTAGATTGAGAGAAGCGAGTAAATGCCTTGGTGGATTAAAAAGTGTAATGAGGAATAGACATTTGGGAATGGATGCTAAGAGGAGACTGTATGAAGGAGTGATTGTGCCAACAGCACTGTATGGGGCAGAAACATGGAACATGAGAGAAGAAGAGAGAAGGAGTTTGAATGTGTTTGAGATGAGGTGTCTGAGAAGTATGATGGGGGTTACTAGGCTAGATAGAGTGAGAAATGAGGAGGTGAGGAGAAAAGGGGTGGAAAGGGAGTTGGGAGATAGGGTTGATGAAAGAGTATTAGGATGTTTTGGACACATGGAAAGAATGAGTGAAGAAAGACTAGTAAAAGAGGTATGGAAGGCAGATGTGGAGGGAGTGAACATGAGGGGACGTCCTAGGATGAGATGGATGGATGGGGTGATGGGGGCTTTGGGGAAGAGGGGTATGTCTGTTGAGGAAGGATGGGAGAGGACAGAAGACAGGGGTGAATGGAGAATGGTTGTATATAGAAGATGTTGTGATGCATGAGGTGGAATGGGTGGGGGGATGGGGGGTGAGGTAGTATGTGTGAGCAAAATTTGACGCAGCCCGAAGGGATTTCTCCCCGTCTTTTCCTTTTATGCATGTGGGGGTTGCCAATTTAATGAAGTGGCCTTGCTGTGGATGTGCTGTGACTTGCAACACTGCCTCTGACCCAGGGCAGTGGACAAGGTGCAGTGGCGAGTAGTCTCGTGTGATCAACTCTGTAGGAGTGACCGTCATGTGGCAAGTAGTTGCCACTACCTTTAGCAGTGAGTAAAGTCACCTCTTGTGGTTGTAGCTTTAGTGTTGTGCCTTTAGCCACAAATAGTGGCATGTTTAAGACATTACACCTTGCATGATTTTTTAACATACCTGAACATGCTATAGTAGATAGTACTACTTATGGTGAAGGTAGAGTTGGTCAGTTCAAATGTGGCCAGCAGTATAAGGGTGTACAGACGTATTTCCTGATTTATGAAGGGACCTTCTAGCCTCCTGAGGTGTAGGAAGCTAGCGAATAATTTTGTTTTAAATTACTTTTAACCACAGGTTGATATAATTCATCAATTGATCTGTCTGCAGTCCTGATCCCTACAGGAGACCCACAGCACTAAGGTAACCACTACTGGATCAGCCCACAAATTGCTCAAGGAAGACCTATGAAGTTTGCATGTGTCCTACTTTTCTTGCACTTGTTTAGTTTTGTACAACTCCTGCGCTCTTTCATAATAATTCAGTTTTGCATTTGATAGACCTGGGGTGGTGTTGAGCATGGTAAGTTAGTATTTAGTATTCCACTTGTTTAATAGAATTATGAAGAGTTTCAATGCTTCTAAATTAATCTGAAACTGTGGTATGAATTATAGTAAAATCACACATTTAAATTCTTGCTTATGTTCCTACAGCTGTAGTAAACATGATCTATTTCCTCCCCTTTCCTGTTTTACATGAAAACGTTTCAAGACCAGTGGCGAGTACCTGCAATTGATGATCCATGAAGATGTTGGTAATCACTCCCGACCAAAACTTGAAACTTTTATACCTTTTCATTCCTGTAGCTTACAACTGGCACCCCTTTACTACTTCCACTCGTCCAGACACTGCAACAGTTTCCAGTCATAGACATAGGCACAACTCAAAGAGATTGAAGCATGTCAAGTCGGATTGGATTAGATTTTTAAGTGATTCCAAAGGTAATTTAATGTTTTTTTTTTCCTTTAAGCCACTTCTAATACAAGAAAACCAAGCATTTAAGGTCAAAAATAAATTTTTGATTAAAGTACTACAAAGGCAAAGAAGCTCGCAGGCTGAGTGGGTTATGGCGGTTCAAATCCTACCACCAGCGAAGTTGAGCCAAGGGCATGGTTCATTAAATTCCATGCTACAAAGGCTTCTGGTAGGGGGAGTTTGTGACTTTAAACCATAAGTGAAAAGAATGAAAGTAAAATATGATTACTTGAAAAATTGACATTTTTATCAAAGGGTTGCAAAATTTTTTTTTTATCTGGGTTTATTGCAAATCATAATTTTTGGCAGTCTAATAGCAGTCAAATTCGGTTATCAGCTTAAAAAATGTGAAACTGCCCACCTTTGCACTTGAAGTTAATATGGGAAATCAAGGCACAACTGAAACCAATCCATTCAGCCACTCAAAGGTTTGGAGAATGTGTTTAGCATTATTCTAAGTATGCAGTAACTTTTCCTGTTAAAGATGCTTTGGTGACTGCTGGAAGCTCCTCAATCGACACTGGGAGTACAGTCCTAGGTAGCTCTTTTAAGGGGAAACAAAACCCCTCAAACTAGCTGTGGGTTTTCTGTACACTGTGAAGGAGAATTACAGAAAACCCACATATACAGGAAGCTATACACATTTTTTTCAGCCACCACCCAGACAAAATTAAATACTGTGTAGCTTTGGGCCTATTTCTTAGAGCCCTCAGAATTTGCAGTCCACCTTTTTTTGAAACTGAATTAGCCACAATACATTCCCAGCTTACAAAAATAGGTTATCCAAATTGGTTCCTATCAAAAGCATTCACCAAACCTAAAATGAGTTTCTACAAAACTACTCCTAACCCTAATAGTAAGTTTGTTTGGGATAAGAAATGTATCATTCTACCATTTAATAATACATTTCAAAAGTATGTAAGGATAAAATAAATTATGTGTTCAACTATCCCAACAGCCTATTCAGTAAAGTGGTAAATGTCCATCATAGAGTTAAGATGGATGACAGCCAAGGAGTTTACAAAATACCTTGTAGAGATTGTGAACGAGTTTATTGGGGCCAAATGGAAAGAGACCTCAAAACAAGAATAAAAGAACATACTCTGTTAGATATGCACATGAAAACTCCTGCACACCTCAATGAAAAACCATATGGCCTTGCCCCTAAAAATTATCACTGAAATAGTTTTTCAGTAAATGGCCCAAATGTTTGAAATGACCCCAGTCAACTAGATGTGATGTCAACCATCCATTTACTTCTTTGGACTCTGAAGATCCTGTTACTTAGCCACCTGCCAAAGTCCCCATCAAGAATGACATGTCCTCTCACTTTGTCAAGACCAGTGGAGCTGTGAAGGACAAGCTAGATGAACTTGTTGCCAAGTTTTTCTCCTCATGCAACTTGTCATTCATGGCTATGGATCATCCCTCCTTCTTTGAACTCATCCAGGCTCTTGGTCCTAACTACCACCCAGTCATACTCAACTCATACGACCTCTTCTACATGAGGTCACACAAGATCTTCAGATCCAGATGAAGAACCACCTTAAGGGAAACAATATCACACTTATTGAGGATGGCTGGGTAAACATCCATTATGATCTAGCCCATACTACTAGACTGAGTGCTACCTGCTTCCTGGATGCAAATGATACAGGAACCCTTCAACAAGACAGCGTGAAACTGCAAGATGTGTCAGTCATCAATCTGCAATGCTGAAACAAGAGTTTGGATTGAGTTCTAATGCTGTCACTAACAAAAAGAATATGGAGAAGATCTGCAGATTGAGGACCCACACCTCAATGTGTATGGTTTTCAGCCCATTGGCTCAATCTCCTTGATGGGGACATCACTCCAGAATCCATTATGAAATGTATCAGTGAAATTTCTAAATTCTTATGTAATCATCATACTCCTTCTGGATGACTGAAGGCATTCCCTGGCAGCCAGAAACCTCAGCTGCCTGGTGATACTTGCTGGAAGTCCCAGTTAGCCAGTATTGATATATTCATCAACAACTGTGTCCACTACATATAAATAGTACAACAACATGAATCTGAGATGGTCTTGGGCACTGTGAGACAGATCATGGACTCCAATTTGTCTTGCCAGGCCTGGCATCAGAAAGAGTAACTCTCTCCCATTGTAAATGCACTTGATGTGTGTCAGTAAGACAACTCAGGCCTTGCAGTGGTATATGATGCTTGACTCAGTTTCCTGGTGGATCCTATTCTAGCTCAATATTGGCAAGCTGTGAAGAAATGATTTGAGCAGGTTATATGACCATGCTATCTTGTGGCACACTTACTGCATCCCGAGTACCAGGGCAGCTGTCTCATCCCAGATCAGTGAGGGAAAAAAAAAAAAAAAAAAAAAGTAGACTATGTTGAAGCTACCATTTGACACTAAATTAGCACCATGCACTTCATCTTCTTGAGACATATCTCTTCACACTGATGGTGCATCATCTACATCAGTTGGGAGAATATTTTTAACTTTTGGGATGATGCATTCCAAACTATGGAACCATTTGGGTGTGGACAAAGCTTGTTTCTTTGTTATTGTATGCTTAAAGGGAAGCAAGAAGGTGAATATTAAGTAGATTACAGACTCCAATTACAACTTGCAACTTTTCAGTTTTAGACATCTGAGCAACTTTGGAATTTGAAGCTGTTAGTACTTACCTGTCTGGCATAAGTATAAAGAATGTTTATCCATAAACCTTGCTTGTAGGTAAAATGAAGCATTCATATGGTTACTGATGCACATTTATTATTTCCACATTATGAACAGAATACGGACTCCAATTACAACTTGCAACTTTTCAGTTTTAGACATTTGTCTAAGTAATATTTATGGAATGTGAAGCCTTTAGTACTTACCTCTGCAATAAGCACAAATAATAGTGATCCATAAACCTTGTTTGTAGGTAAAATAAAGTAGTCATATGGTTACCAATGAACATTTATTATTTCCACATTATGGACATTTCTTCCATTATTTCCTATTTTCTTCCACACATGGAAAAAATCATTTCTTCCAGGAAAAAAAAAAAAAAAAAAGTCAACCCTGTATGGATCTGTTGGGAAAGAATTCTAATGTATTTGGTGTGAGGCCACTAGATGACAAACAGCTAATGCTGCATTAAAGGTGGACTGATACATGTGAGTGAAATATACAGGATAAAACACCATTATGAATTACAGTTAGCATTGCAACAATTTCATGATCTCTGCATGCTGCAAGTGAATCTGGTTGTACAAAATTAATAGTTACTTTTCTCTATTCATGTATTAACCACAAGTATCAAATAGATCAGTTACAATGATTTTCTGCTCCTTAGGAAATGACATAAATCAGGGCAAAAATACATAATGTCAATGCGGCATTGAGTTAATGGTGATGATCTGTGGATCTTGGACTGGGACTGGTGTAAGGAGCAAACCATGAACCCCACTGACATGGACTGGCCTCTTTACCTCATCGCCTCTCTCCATGCTCTATTCTGACTGATGCCTGCCACTTTCATTCAGCTCAATGATGTTACCTCAGCAAAGGCTATTTCACCTAACCCCTTTACATATCTCTGTTCAACTTCAGATCACTGGCAAGAATGGAACTAATGATCCACCGACCTACCACATGGAAGTCTCTCACTTTTTGTGAACTAGCAAAACCTATTTATATACAATGGGTTTTTCCCCCCTATAAGGGAGGTAGCCTAGTCAAAAGCCATATACCCACTCCCCACCCACCACCCTTTCCTCCCTCTCATTGTAGCTCCTCATGGATGACAGGTTGTCCCTGTATCCTGCCAACTACCCTGATAGAAGCAGTGCAGCAAGACAGTACATCCACAGTATGGCCACTTCACTTAATCCGCAACACCCCCTCTCACAGAAAAAAAGAAATGGGGAGAAACCCCTTCATGCTCCATCAAAATATAATTCACACATAACTACTTCCTAACCTCCATCCGCTCCCTTCTTGGCATCACAGTATCATCTATACACAGCCACTCTCCACTCACCCCTATGTCTTGCCTTCTCCCTCCCTTGCTCAACAGATGTTCTCCTTTTGCTCAACACCCCTTTCACCCCTCCATCTATCTCATTCTCTGTCATCACTGCAAGTTCACTTCATCTACCTCTGCCTTCCACACCTCTTTTACTAATCTTTCTTCACACATTCTTTCCATGTGTCCAAACCATCCCAGTACTCTTTCATCAGCCCTATCTGCCATCTCCTTTTCCAACCCAGGTCCCCCCTCTGTCCAAGCTTGTAACTCCTACCACACTTCTCACATTTCATCTCAAACACATTCAAACTTTTCCATTTTGCCTCTCTTAAATTCTAAGTCTCCACTCCATACAGTGGTTTTGACACAATCATCCCTTCATATAATCTCCTCTTTGCACCCATTCCCCGATGCCTATCTTATATCATGACGCTTTTTAATCCCCCAGTGTATTTACTTGCTTCTCTCAATCTACAATTTACCTCCATTCCTCCCTTTCCTGCCACATGTGACCCCAAATACCTAAAGTTATCCATTTCTTCCAGCCTCTCTCCTTTCAGAATTATGTCCAACTTGCTGCCATCCTTTCCCCTTGTACATCTCATCACCTTACCTTTACCCACATTTACCTTCAACTTTCTCGTACTGCATACCTTTCCAAACTCCATCATTAATTCCCATAACCCCCCTCTGACCTTGCCACAAGAGAGGTATCATCAGCAAACAACAACTGGCTCACCTCTCACTTTTCTCCATTTCCTTTAATAATCTCCTATCCCTTGCCCATTACCCTTACCTTTACCTCCTGCACCACCTGACTGCCCTTAACAGCTTTCACCCAATCCCATATATCTGCAACACCCCCCACATTGCCTTTCTGTTTACCCTGTTATAAGCCTTTTCAAAATCTGACCCATGCAATCCCTATCTTCCCTAAAGCCACACTGTTCCTCACCAATTACCCCCTCTGTTCCTCTCCCAATCCTCTCAATCAAAACCCTCCCATAAACCTTCCTAACTACTCACAAACTGATCCCTCTGAAACTACTACTCACATTTGTCCCCTTTTTCCTTGTAAAACAAAAATATACAGGCACTACCCTCCCTTAGCCACACATTAAACAAACTAGCTAGCCAGTCCACTATTACTGAACAGTACCTCCCTTATTCAGACACTCCACATGACACCCATTTAATCTAGGAGCCTTACCTATTCTCATCACTTTCAGAGCTACTTGCATCTCATCTTTTCTTATTTCTCCTCCATTTTCTCCTCCCATCGCCATCATTTTCTTAGCACCTCTCACTGCTACCACCAGTCCTTCCCTATCCTCTTCCACATTCAACAGCTTTCTAGAATAACCCACCCATCTTCCCCTTACTGTCTCCTCTCCATTATCATCTCTTCATATGTGCTTTTTTACCTTTTCTTTTCTACTTGACTTGCCTCCCTTTCCTCTCTTAACTTCCTTCCAAAACATCTTTTTATTACTCTCAAAATTTTCTGTCATACTCCTCCCCATTTTACATGTTTTCCTTTTTTACCTCCTTTATCTTATGTTTTGCTTTTCTTCTTTTTTCTTTGCACCTCTCACACTCTTCTCTCCTCCTACTTTGCAACCAGTCTGTGAATGCTCACTTCTCTTCTACAACCTTCTTCACTTTATCACCCTACCACTTACTACCCTTCTATTCCCTCCCATCCTCCTTCTTCCACATACCATCTTTGCACATCTTGTCACTCCTACCTCTACCCTATCCTTCACCACCTCATCCCACACTTCTTGTTTTCCTGCTCCTTTTCCTTATTTAACAGTTTATTCTTAACACCTTACTCTCTGTACTTTTCCTGTTTTTCCACCTATTCTCCACTCTACTTGCCTTCCACCAAAAAATTATCTGATATTCCCCCACTCTCTGAACATGGACATCCAAAACCTTACCTACTCTTTTCCTGGATACCACTACATAATCCATCAAAGCCTTATCAACCACCCTCTCCCATGTGTACTTATACTTGAATTTATTCCTATACACTGTGTTAGCCATCATCAACTCTCTAAACACATCTCCACCATTAACTCCCCATTATGATTTTTAAATGACACTCCTACTCTACCACCAATATCTCCCAATACCACTACAGTGGCATTTTTCCCAGAACTCTGTAAGCACTCATTTCAATCTATCCAAAATGCCTTCCTCCTTTTCCTCTACACTCTTCTCACCACCTAGCCCTTACATACTTACAAAGACCCACATCTCCCTTCCATTATTCCCCTAATACCCATGGCCAGCAAAATATTAAATATCTAAACCACCCTTTGTGGACATTTCGCCCACGGACGTTTGGGCCAGCATTCTCATCCTTTCCCAGTGTCCAATCCCCCCCCCTTCTCCTCCTCCTCCTCCTCTTCCTCTTCCTTCCCCCCCCCCTTTTCTCTCCCCGTTCCCTCCTTTCCCCTTATTTAATCTCAAGCATTTGTATCTCAACTTGTACTTGAAAAAGCTCTAATACGCGAAACGTACAAATAAGGCGCCGTCCTCACATGGTGTTTAACTCGTCAAAAGGTAAAGTTTGCAAAGAGGAGAGCAGATGTGAAATGGGGTAAGAGTATGACAGAAAATTTTGAAAGTAATAAAAAGATGTTTTGGAAAGAAATTGAGAGAGGAAGAGGAGGCGAATCAAGTAGAGAAGAAAAGGTAAAAGGTGCAGATGGAGAGATGATAATGGAAGAGAAGGCAGTAAGGGGAAGATGGGCAGAATATTTTTGGGAGTTGCTAAATGTGAAGGAGGATAGGGAAGGAAAGATAGCTGCAGTGGGAAATGCGAAGAAAATGAGAGTGATGAGTGAGGAGAATGGAGGAGAAATAAGGAAGGATGAGGTGAAGGCAGTTGTTAAGATGATGAAAGCAGGTAAGGCACCTGGTCTGGATGGATGCCATGCAGAATGTCTGAAAAAGGAAGGTACAGTGATGGTGGACTGGTTGGTGAGGTTATTTAATGTTTGCTGGAGAGAGGGTAGAGTGCCGGAGGACTGGAGGAGTGCCTGTATAATTCCTCTTTATAAGGGAAAAGGGGACAAGTGTGAATGTAGTAGTTTCAGAGGGATTAGCTTGTTAAGTGTAGTTGGGAAGGCTTATGGGAGGATCTTGATTGAGAGGATTAGGAGAGGAACAGAAGGAGTAATTGGTGAGGAACAGTGTGGATTTAGGACAGGTAGAGGTTGTGTAGATCAGATCTTTGTGGTAAGACAGATATGTAAGAAAGCTATAGGAAAGGGGAAGGATGTTTTTTGGGCTTTTATGGATCTAGAAAAAGCTTATGACAGGGTAGACAGAAAGGCACTGTGGGAGGTTATGCAGATATACGGGATAGGAGGAAAGCTTCTGGGAGCTGTCAAGAGTATTTATGAGAGTAGTAGAGCTTGTGTCAGGATTAGAAATGGAGAGAGTGAGTGGTTCGAGGTAATGGTGGGACTTCATCAAGGATGCGTTATGTCACCCTGGCTGTTCAACTTATACATGGATGGGGTGGTGCGAGAGGTAAATGCAAGGGTAGTGGGCAAGGGGAAACTGGAGAAAAGTGGGAGGTGAGCCAGCTGTTGTTTGCGGACGACACTGCGCTTGTGGCAGGATCGGAGGAGGGATTGAGGAAGTTGGTGGCAGAGTTTGGGAGAGTATGTGATAGAAGAAAGCTAAAGATAAATGTGGGTAAAAGTAAGGTGATGAGATGTACAAGGGGTGAAAGTGGCAGTAGACTGGAAGTGAGCATTAAGGGAGAGCGACTGGAGGAAGTGGATAGTTTTAGATACTTGGGTGCAAATGTGGCAGGAAAAGGTGGAGTGAAGGTGGAGGGAGAATGTAGATTGAGAGAAGTGAGTAAATGCCTTGGTGGATTAAAGAGTGTAATGAGAAATAGACATTTGGGAATGGATGCTAAGAGGAGACTGTATGAAGGAGTGATTGTGCCAACAGCACTGTATGGGGCAGAAACATGAAACATAAGAGAGAAAGAGACAAGGAGTTTGAATGTGTTTGAGATGAGGTGTCTGAAAAGTATGGTGGGGGTTACTAGGCTAGATAGAGTGAGAAATGAGAAGGTGAGGAGGTGAACAGGGGTGGAAAAGGAGCTGGGAGATAGGGTTGATGAAAGAATATTAGGATGGTTTGGACACATGGAAAGAATGAGTGATGAAAGACTAGTAAAAGAGGTATAGAAGGCAGATGTGGAGGGAGTGACCTTGAGGGGATGTCCTAGGATGAGGTGGATGGATGAGGGGAAGGGGGTTTTGGGGAGGAGGGGAATGTCTGTTGAGGAAGGACGGGAGAGGACAGAAGACAGGGGTGAATGGAGAATGGTTGTATATGGATGATGTTGTGATTGCATGAGGTGGAATGGGCGGAGGGGTAGGGGGTGAGGTAGTATGTGTGAGCAAAATTTGACGCAGCCTGAAGGGATTTCTCCACGTCCTCTCCTTTTATGCAATGGGGGGACGGAGAGTGTGGGTTCACCCATTTAATGAAGCGGCCTTACTCTGGATGTGCTGTCTTGCGACACTGCTTCCGACCCAGGGTAGTGGACAAGATGCTGGGTTGACCCGTCATCCGGGACGTGCTCAGATAAGAGGGAGGGTGGAGGGGTGTGGAGTGTATTCAGGGATAGAATGGGTGGGAATGATTTTATGCCTTTCCCTTTTTGGCTACCTTCCTTGTAAGGGGGAAAAAGCCTTGGTGTGTGTATGTATGTTTACAATCACAGTGTGGAAACTCTGTGGCAATATTTTTTCTTTCCCCTACCACAGGCGAGTAGGTGAAAATGGACACATACATTCAGAGAAGTTGTACAGAGCATTAAGAATGGTGGTGGGGGGACAGCATAATAGAGGGCCAGTTGCAGTACAATAAGGTAGCATCATTTCTTTGAGTAGATCCTCTATCACTAACAAAATCATGTGTGACTTTGGTCCATAGGGGCACCCCATATAGACCCTAAAGTATCAGGTGCATGCTACCAAGTATATTTACCATACAAAAACATGCAGCCAGTACCAGTGACAGGGAGCAAAACTCTAGCAAAACTTAATCATTTATATTCATTGAACTGTGGATGTGACAGAGAACAGGGGTTTCATTTCCCTTTGCAGAAGCTTACCTTCGTTTTGATTCACAGAAATACAGGGCACACGAAAAATTACGTGAACTTGAAATGCTCACATTCCCCACCGTTTGACTTGTTCCGCTTGCAGACAATAATCTAACTGATGTTTTTGGACAAAACATTACCTTGTATTGTTTATCCTTTTCTAGGGCAACTGGCTTTGTAAAAGTAAACTGACAACCTTCAGAGGTTGCTGAGCTGACAACTTCACTAATATCATTCACTATTTGAATAGTTCCACTATTGGGTGCTTGCATGTAATGAATATATATATTCCTGTTACTCACAAGATTTTCGATCAAGCCCACATCTGAAGAAGGAGAGAGGGTATTTCCAGAACGATATCCATGGTTATAGCCACCTGACAAGTTAATGCAAGAAAGCACCTCTTTCCTACTGAGCCTCATATCCAAGGCTGGATTCAAAGGCACAGTCTCTGGGATGGATGAGGGGTCAGCTCCCCTGATGGCCCTCAGAATGTGAATACACTCTGCGTGGGTCAGGACACCAGTATCAATCACACTGTCAACGAACTCATTGCAGGACATGTCAAGGAAGCGGATCTCCTTCAGTAGGTCCCCTATCTTCTCCCGAACTGCACTCCCCGATGGCTCCTCCTGCTGGGCTAGCTGAGCTTTTCCCCTGCCATGTGATGAGTTACAGTTGGCATTCAAAATATCTTAATGTGTGAGCCTGATGGACTAATACTAAAATACCACTATATACTATAATTGACAGTGCGAATACATCATTAATCAAAACCATGAATATGACTACTGTACCTACCAGGCAATCAGGGCTTTGAAGGGGACAATCTCGGAAGAAAATTTTAGGCTACGATCCATCAGCAAATTCTTCAAGCTTTCTTTGCTCAGGTATGATACAGTTTCAGACAACAAGGAAGTATCAGGTTTAAGATCCAGCATCTATGAAGAAAATTTGATTAAGTTCTATTTTCACATATATTGATGAATAATAGGAGAGGAAGCGATTTATACAACCATTCATACAATGTCGCTATCAACAAGTATTCAGTTATGCCATTTGGATAATATTGGGTAACCAGAATCACAGTGAATGTGCTTGTTATGGCACAATGGTTTCACTCATGCTTTGTATGGTGCAAATCCAGTTTCCAGTCCAACAGATTCTATTGGATGCTATCTACTTTTCTAACCTGGACACATTGGGTGACTGCCTCAGTTGAAGCAAAGTGCTTCTAGTACAAACTCCTCACCTTCTGATGGCAAAGTTAGCATATGATCGCTACATCAATCCATCCATGACTTCTGTCTTATATATTTATTCTGGGTAATGCTAGAGGAAGAGCTTAAATGTGTTTGAGATACATACATACGATGCCAAGATAAGAGGGAGGGAAGAGAGTGGAGGGGAGTGGAGTATGTAGGGAATTGAATGGGTGGGAATGATTTCTATGCCTTTGATTTTGGCTACCTCCTGTGTAAGGGGGAAAAAGCCTTGGTTGTATGTATGTGTTTGAGATGAAATGTCTTAAAAGTATGGTAGGGGTTACTAGGCTGGATAGAGTAAGAAGTGAGAAGGTGAGGAGGAGAGTGGGTGTGGTGTGGAAAAGGAGTTGGGAGACAGGGTTGATGAAAGAGTATTAGGATGGTCTGGACACATGGAAAGAATGAGTGAAGAAAGATTAGTACAAGAAGTGTAGAAGGCAGAGGTGGATGGAGTGAACAAGAGGGGGCAACCAAGGATGAGATGGATGGATGGAGTAAAAGGGGTGTTGAGAAAGATGGGGATGTCTGTTGAGGAAGCAAGGGAGAAGACAGAAGATAGGGGTGAGTGGAAAACGGTTGTACATGGATAATGCTGTGATGCATGGGAGTGGGTAGGGGATGGGTGGTTAGGGAGTGGTTATGTGTGAATGATATTTTGACGCAGCTTGAAGAGATTTCTCCCCATCTTCTCTTTTTTCTACATGAGAAGACAAGAGGGGGTGGGATCACTGATTAAATGAAGCGGCCTTGCAGTGGATGTGCTGTGTCTTGCTGCATTGCTTCTGACCCAGGGCAATGAGCTAGGTGCAGGGATGACTGGTCATCCAGGAGGAACCAAGAAAAGGAAAGAGGGGTGGTAAATGGGAGTGGAGTGGGTGGGAATGGAATTATGCCTTTTGACTTTGGCTACCTCCCTTGTAATGGGGGAAAAAGCCCTTGGTATATGTATCTCTCTAGTGGATTTTAAAGCACATCTAAGTCATTAGCCTGTGTCACCACCCTACAAGTTTATTTTAGGTACTACCGAGTGATTTTATTCAGATTTTTACCCCCCCATCCCCTCTGGGTCAAAGCTTACCAAGGAAATATACCAACTGTCCTTCCTAATATAGTCATCGATGTCATAGTACAGTATTTCTAAACCTATGCTTTTGGCTGCAGACATGTGCTGCAGTACTTTAAGCTGAACACAGCATTAAGTTGTAATGAGATGTCATGGCAAACGTTTACCTAAGACAAACACAAACTGTAACACCAACAAACTGGCCAGTGTACCTCTTTGCACTTGTTGTTCAGCACCTTGTCTTCATAAACAACAGAAGTTTCCAGGACTGCTAGCAATGTCTCCTCCTTCATGTTAGAGATAATGTACTGAAAAAAGTTAATTTGTTCAAGAAACTGGGGAATGCCGATCATATACATAATTTGTTAATACATCCTTGTCAAAGGAGAGGTACACAAGATCATGTGGTGTTTAATGATGCCCTGAATAAAGTACCAAGACCTCACTCTCATCATTTGCATTGCCACAAGAGACAGATGTATTACCAATCATTTGGTCTCCTATTCCAAGATATAAGGGAAGGATGATGGTCCATTTCAGCCATGCATAACTGGATGGGCTTCACTTATGCTCTAAACACCAACACTGTTAATTGGTGTACAGGAATGACTGTAGCAAAACAGCAAAGGGTGTTTCTAGTATTTTGTAGATGATAATTAGCACTTCCTTTTTTTAGGAACAATAGAAGGCCAAACAGGTAGTCACTCAGGTGTTAATTGAAAAGAAGGATAATAGAACTTAAAAAGTAATAAGCATTTTTTTTTTTAGGTTGATCTTCTAACATAAAAAAAAAAAAAAAAAATTAGTCTGTAGTTAATACCCCCAAACAGTGAAGGGAAATAATAAGAGTTTACATTTTTATTCAATCTACTATCACAGCACAAGTAACATGAGAGTAAAAATATACTGTAAACAGAGTACATTGGATAATCTTTTAATGAAATACATAGGAGTACAAACCTGTTATAGACAGAATGCTCAGATAATTTACTCAGGAAGTAAAGCCTCAGGTAGGTGAAGGAACATGTTTATCCTTACCTGCACACAAGTCTCCCTTACAGATTCCATCTGGTATTTGTGGGCAAGGGCATACACCTCAAGAGCCTGTTTAACAGACTCTAGATCCATCTGATCCAGGTAAATGTGATCCAAAAGTTTCTGGAAAGTATGGGGGGAATCCATTGGAAGGATGAGCTCCTTCCCAGTAGCCAGGGGTCCCATCAGCATGGCACCAAACACAGAGGAGCTAATGGACAGGATCATCCTGTGGGCCTGAGGGAGTCATGGATTACATCAAAGGCCTTCTTTAAGTAACACGTATGAAAGCATCATCCACCTTCCTGAAGGAGGAAATTTTCAATGCAAGTCCCAGACCTACCTTGAAGGTTAACTCATACTCTGGAAATACAATGTCTAGGTCACTGTTTTCCTCCTCCGATGTGTACACATACTGCAGACGCTCCTTAATATTCTTCATTAAAAATTGCCAATCCTTACCCTTTTCTGAGTCAGCCATTTTAGCTCTTCAACTGCTGTCTGAAAATATCCTATGATTTAGTTATGTCAATGAAAATACTCTCATACTTACTGGCCACCTCCCTTTCCATCAGTGATTCTCTTGTTGAATATACTTGTATAGTGCATAATTTGAATTATGTGTCCTTATTTCAAAACAATCTATTCTGATGTGAACTGCATTCCAACACCTATATTCTGTCTTATCCAATATAAATTCATCAACAGTGTTACTGTTTTTTTGCTAAATGGTGTCATGAGCACAATCATGCAAGTGTGGTTATCAGGTGCGGAAGGGTTCTTTCTATGGGGCTTATGTCTAGGGGTTGTTTTTGGTGTACTGAGTTTGATGGTCTGTCTTGAAGGACTTGTTTAGTGATTTAAGTGTATGTGCTTTTTCTCTAGATGGCTCCTGTGGTATAAGCAGTCTCTTATAATATTTGAGTAATATGGTCCTGTTTTATTTAATTTTTTCATTCTGTTGAAGGTGCTTCTAGAATATAGTGTGCAGGGTGTATAGTGTACAGGGTTTTGGCGAGTTCCTGTTCATTTTCAAGTAGTTTTCTATGGGGAGGATTTTGGTTTCTGTATGCAGGTGTCCAATAGGGGTGGTTATGGTGAATCCTGTCATTAATCTCAGTGTTCCATTCTGTACATACATTAATACATATATGCATACCATGGGAATAATGAGGAACTGGGAAACCTTTCTTGACATTTACAACCTGGGACTGAACAAATATGTGCCAAGATTAATGGAAGGAAGCAGAAATAGGCCTGGGTCAACAAAAAGTGTGGGATTGGAAAAAGAGCCAGGGATGTGGCTAGGCTACAATGGAGGAAGAGATCAAATAAAACTTAAGAAGCTTACAAACTAGAAATGATTATAGTAGAATCTATAGGGAGGAAGAAAGTAATTCTGAAAGAGGTGTTGTACATAAAGGCAAAGATGAACCAAAACTGTTTTATAGGTTTATCAATATTACATTGAGACAAAGGAAAAGAATCACCAAGCTAATAGTGAGTGGCAAGGTCTTTGAGACCTCAGCTTATGGCAGAAAAAATGAATGAAAGTTTCCAATCAGTCTTCACATAGGAGAGCAATTATTTTTGGAGGAAAGCAAGGGAAGCAAGAATTCAGTCTTAGAAGATATAATAAATATAGACATAAAGGAAGTGCTCAATCTTTTGGGATCATTGGTCTTGATGGTATTTCAAACTGGATACTTAAAGAATATAAGGAACAACTGGCAGACATGACTCACAGTCTTCTTGCATGTTACAAGAAGGCATAGTATGGCTTGACTGGAAAAGGGCAAATGTGGTACCAATTCACAAAGGTGTAAGACATCACTAAATTATAAGCCAGTGTCACTGATTGGCACAATAGTGAAATTATGTGAAAGGACTGTGAGATGATTATTCTGGCAGACAGTGGGTTTGGCTTCAGATCTCCAAGTTCATGTATGTTGAACCTTTAAAACTTTTATTATTAAGAGTGAGACTGATGTGTTGCAAGAGAGAGGGGTGGGTGGACTGTGTTTACCTCAACCTAGAGAAGGCTTTGTGACAAAGCGCCTCACAGTCAATTGAAGCATATTGGAGGACTAAAAGGCAAACTATTTGAATGGATGAAAGATCTTTGAAGGGAAGATATAATAGGACAGTAGTGAGTATACAGGATGTGATGTCAGGATGGAAAGTAGTAAAAGGCAGAGTGCCACAAGGTTCAGTGCTTGTACTGTTTCTTGTCCAAGTTTGGTCAAACGAGCATCTTTTATGCAACAGTTATGATGTCTGCATTGCATCTGCTGATGTTCCTGGTTTCCTGCACGGGAATCCCAGGGCTCTGGTGGCTGTGACCCTCATTCTGATTATGTGTGGACCACCTTCCGATGAAGTGTGGATCCCTGAGTCTAGGTATTATTCCACAAACACATTTTCCACTTCTTTCATTTTTGTATTTCAAAGACCTATTTCTATTTCCTACGGAATGGTTAGGATAGGTTTCTTTAGGTTATGTCACATCAGGAGCTATGAAACTGCAGAAGTATAATGTTAGATATCCATGTTTGCATGATTCTGGAATTCTAACCGAGTCTAATACTGTAGTAAAAAAAGAAAGAAAAAAATGTAACATATATATATATATATATATACAGTATATAAATATATATATGTGTATATATATAAATATATATATATATATGTATATATATATGTATATATATGTGTGTGTATATATATATATATATATATATATATATGTGTATATACATATATACATATACATATCTTAATAAGTGTTTAGTGAACAAAAATAATAAACAATGATAAGCAAGCTCTAATGTTATAAACATAATCCAACCCCAATACTGGTTATGGTGGCTCATTTGAGCACTTCAACTAAATTGGTCCTTCCCAGCAAGTTACCCACTTTTTCCAACATGTGAAGTGAGTAGCAAAAACAGATAGCATACTAGTGGGAAATGCTTAGTGTGCCATCGCTTTTGTAGAATTGGTAACGGTGTTCGGCGACCCTTGCTCCCGTACGTACTTGACTTGGCGTATGTAAACTAGATTGCTTCCGAAACGTTTTGGCAGATGTGAAAATGTATTGGAGTTTATTTCGGTTTTCTTCTCCTCCTCTGCTCTTTTCTTAAAAAAGAAGAAAAAAAAAACGTAATTCCTAGTTGCCCATGCAACTTCTACTGTATTGTCCCATTCGTAGTTTTGTTCGGGAATAATATTATACTTTGCTTATTTCTATTCTGCCTCCTTCTCTCGGACCATTGCATACATACATATATGTATATATATATATATATATATACATATATATATACATATATATGTATATATATATATGGAGGTGAGGTGGCAAAATGAAACGTTAAGGCTAGAGTATGGAGCTTTATTCAGAACCAGACGTTTCGACCTCTTGGGCCTTCCTCTGTCCACATATTTGTCTGTGTTTACATATGTATATACATATATACATATATATAGATATATATATACATATATATATATATATATATATAGATATATACATATCACAACTTTGGGTTGTGACACACGGCCTATTTTTCCTTCTCATTTTCTTACGTCTTCTTTCAAACCACAGTTACCAAATACTTTCGCTCAAGGGCCGAGCCGACGCCTTAGGCTCCACACTTTTTCGTCTCCTTTCAGCCCTTTTCGCCTATCAATTCCCTCTACTCTTTGAAATTGCCGGAACTCCTAAGGCCTCTATCAACTACTTCTTGATATTTTTCCTTCTCCTTATCTTCATTTACTGTTGCGCCAATTTGGCAGTCAATTACAGTGCCTTAACGAATTTGAGAGAGATTTCTAATTGCTCAGGAAAACCCTCCCCCCTCCCTTCAGTCCCAGGTATCTACATATGCCTGCGAGCAAAGACACGAATGTTTAATATTAAGTGTGGGATTCCACAACCTCTCAGGTTTACTGTTCCTTCTTGTAGTTGTAGTTTGCTAGTAGGAAACCCCCTATGGAATCGAACCCGCGTCCCGCCCTGAGGGGCCAAACAACGAGGACAGCTAGGGTTCCACGCTTAACAGCAAAGTTATCCTTCAATAGCAGACGCATCCTGCCGGATGGAGGGACCCGCGCCTATTTGAAGACATCCCCGCAACCAGCAGAAGTCACCTAGAGATGGTAGCAAGTAACGATGTTAGTGTTTTGCTAGATAGGACCCCTAGATAGGCGCGCAGGGAGTTAGAATCCATTAGTGGAACGATTATCTTTTAGATAAACCTTTAAGGATTTGAGTTGCATGTCAATAATGTTTGATTGTAGAAATGATCTTGATCATTAAAACTCCCAATAGGATGATCTGTTTGATTAGCCCAGGATTGTGTTCTGCTGAATGAGTTGTCCCACCCCCCTTTTTTAATTATATACACGCGCGCAGAGAAGGGAGTGCGCGTGGTTCCGGTCGGTGACTCAAATCTCCTGGACCTTGGCTTCCCACTGCAGCTATCTCCCTTCGCCAATTCCCCAAGGTATGAGTATTTCCCACGCCCCCAAAACCACCACATCCTCCTTCCACTGTCCAGGGAGTTTGTGACACGGTATATATAATCATATAAAATAATAAAGGGTTGTTGTAGTTCATAAATTTACAACTTAATGAATAGTACTAAGGCTACCTTGCTACGAACAATGTCCATGGCATTATTTGGCTCAAAATAGGACCACGCCTTAAGTACGCATTAACACGGTTTGGCAGCCAGAGTTCTTCTATTCCTACAGCAACTATTCCCACCCAACCACCGCTGGTTATTTTCCTACATCACTTACCTTCGAAATGACGTCAAAAAGCCCGTAGAGGTGTCTTGTGGATATACAACAGGCAAAACACAATATTTTCCCTAAATGCCCTGTCGATGAGAACTTATCAGTCCTGATTCAAAGGTACGTTTGACTCGTAATAACAAAGGCAGGGTTGCAAGATTCTGAACACAATATTATCGTACAGGGGCCTCAAAATTATTGTTTTCATGACAAAATTATGGTACTGTTATTAAAGATATATCGTACAAATTATTGTACATTTTCAGATCTAATATCTATCCCTCGAGATAGATAAAATGTACACTTTATGCAACATTTCTAAATTCTAAATTCAAATAAATGATCTTTCATAAATTAGTGTTTCGTTGGAAATAATCAAATAATCACATTTTAGCACATAACATACTTCAATAAGAAATCACATATAATAGGCATCATCATCAGCTAGTGTAATGAAATGAAAATGTTTTTAAAGAAAAACTTTCATATCTGTATGTAATCAAAGATAACTATTCATAATCTAGACATAAGCTATACCTCATGGGAACCATGGCTTACAACATTACTCAGTGTCAGAATGTGAGGTGTTACTGTATAGTTCCTTGGCTGCCAAAAGAGAATGCATATCATTTGTTGGGTTAAAGTTTTTACAGCATGATCAAGTTGACTTCATACATTCTGTTGCTGGCAGCGCCCCATTTATGTCTTCAGCCAATTTCTTGCATTAGTTTTGAAAAGGTTAATTTCACTAAAAACTTTCTCACATTCTGCATTCGAACGGAGTATGCTAGAACAGAGAGTGCAAACTGTGAAAGGCCTGTGAAGTTTGGTTTATCTTTTAATAATGCAACCCAAAACTTATCACTGTCCTCTGTATTCAAGGCTGAATTGTCACACTCCAGTGGCAATATTCGCCATTGATCATCCAGTCTTTGCACTAATGAGCTGTCTTCTGGAGGTACAAGAAGGGGCAATGCAGTTACTAAGGGAACCAAAGAAGGAACTGACTTCCTAAAATTCATTGATAAAGCATTAGTTGGAGTCAGACAGTTTATTTTTGAGATGACGTTGTCGCTGAAATCATACTCTTTTTAATTTCACAGCAAGCCACAGACATAAAGTTGCGGCAGCGTAGGAAAAATCCTGCAACTCAGATTTTCTTCCGGTTACACGGTAGTCTTGCAGTTCCTGTAAAATTTTTACATCTAGATATATTTCTGTGTCACTGAAATGCTTATCGTTTCTATTTGGACCTATCAAACAAAGTTCTGTTTTCATTACATATTCTCTCTTCATGAATGGAGAATATCCTTAAAAAGAACACTTACTTTTTCATGGAGCACTGCTATCACTGGCTTATCTGACTGAAAGTACTTATCAAAAGTAGTGAACTTTAGCAAAATCCAATCCAGGAAGTAGTAGTACAACTTAATGAAACTGTCATGTAGAGTTGAAAATTAGCTCAGCAGCAACTAGCTTCTCAGATAACCACATGTCTGAGAAAAACAACCGAAGGGCTTTCCATTGTTCCAAGATCCTCTGAACAACAGTAACCAATGACAACCACCTCGTCTGTGGTGGATGTAGTATCTTGTGGGAATTAAAGTGAAGGAAAGACTGAAATTGTACAAACTCACTCTGGTGCTTGCTACTACACTTAAAAAAATTGTACACCTCTCTTGCTCACACCTTCTAGGTAAAGCCTTACAAGCCTCACTGGCACAGAGGTGAGCAGAATGGCAAACCCATTTGATTACAAAAAGACCAGGGCATTCACTACGGAAGCGAGTTACAACTGAATTGTGAGCTCCCATCATTACACTACACCCATCAGCCTCAAAACCTATCATTTGTGTAACTGGGATTTCATGTTTCTCAAATGTTTTCATCATTCCCTCATAAAGATTACTAGCAGTGGCTCCTTTTCCGACATTTTCAGGGTTGGCTGTATTGTAAACTTCACACAGCTCCCAGAATTTACTTTCAACATACTCGGTATCATGATCAAAGAATCTTACTACAACACAAGATGTTATTATGGAACCAACGTCAGTAGACTCGTCTGTAAGAACGCTAAGTTTTGTTTCTCTTAGTTTGTGAGCAAGTTGTTCTTTGTAGGACTTTCCTATGACATTAGTTACAACTGCAGTTGTTTTACTTCTTTTCATAGCAAATTCCTGCTCTATCTTGGAGTCACTGAAAATATCTCTCAAGACCTCTGACAAGTGATCCATTACCTTAAAAGGAACATGTGCAGCTAGAAGACTTGCCAGCTTTATTTCCGCCTAAGCCATAGGATCTTTTGTGTTTGTTTGTTTTTTTAAGAAGGTTGATAATGGTACCTGCTTGTCCGTTGTACCATTGAAATATGAACAGTGTTTTTTTTTTTCTTTTCTTTTTTTAGCACTGTTAGCTCTGCAGTCATAGTAACGTTACAGATTTTACACCTAGCTTTATACTGGTCGGGTGTTTTCTGTAGCCACGGCTTGAAAACAGGGTCTGTGTCCCATCCCTTCCTATATCTGCTGACGACGAGACTGAGGGCCTGAAGTAAATGCCTCAGCCTGTCAAGAAGGACCAGCAGGTGCTGCCTGCCTAGAGTATTAAACACATTCAACTCCGATGATGACAAGATTCTTGTCGTCTTTTGGTCAAATAAGAAAAACAAAAAATCATAAAACACCAAAATGTTTGATCAAACAGCACCAGAAAAATATGACGTCAGTAGTCCTCCTCGCTTCGCTCGCGAGCGAAGCGAGGAGGACTACTGACGTCATATTTTTCTGGTGCTGTTTGATCAAACATTTTGGTGTTTTATGATTTTTTGTTTTCTTATTTGACCAAAAGACAAGAAAAATGGTATTGTTATTAAAGAAATATCGTACAAATTTTCGTACGTTTCGAAATTTAATGTCTATCCCTCGAGATAAATAAGATATACACTTTAGGCAACATTTCTAAATATTAAGAAATTCAAATGATCTTTCACAAAGTATTGTCATTGGAAATAATCAAATAATCACATTTTAACACATAACATACTTCAATAGCAAACCACATAATATAATAGGCCTCATCATCAGTGTAATGAAATGAAAATGTTTTTGGAGAAATTGTATTTGTATGTAATCAAAAATAACGATTCATATTCTAGACATAAGCTTATAACCTTACTCAGAGTCAAAATGTGAGATGTTACTGCGTTGTTTCTACCCACTTCCAAATTGAATATAGTTTGAGACCATTATTTCTTGTCGGATTCTCATTCGGTGCGAAATTTTCGTCACTTTAGATGTCAGTTCTCTTTAGAATCTTAAAGACCTGTATCGCATTCCTTCTGAACCTTCGCTTTCTTAGGGGAAAATGGATTTTTTTTTTTTCGATTTTCGTATGATTTATTTTTGATACTTGGAATCAGTTTTGTGGCTCGCCGCTGTACGTTTTCCAATGTGTCAATGTCTTTAATGAGATTCAGTGACCATACGGAAACAGCATATTCCAAATGTGAACGAACTAACGATTTATATAGCTTGTTGATGAGATCAACTCTTTAAAAGATCGCGCAATCAGACCTAGAATCTTATTTGCTTTCTCAGAGGCTGAAATAAACTGAATAGATGCTTTGAGATCGTTACTGATCATTACGCCGAGATTTTTTTCACTGTCCACTTTTGTTAACGAATTTCCAAAGAACTTGTAATCGTACTTACAGCTGTTTCTAACTATGCACATAAACTTGCATTTACTTGCGTTAAATTTCATTAGCCACTTTTCAAACCATTACTGTAGGTTCTGTGGAAGACTTCCTTAACCCATTAAACTCCGATGACAAGATGTCTTGTCATTTGGTCAAATAAAACAAAAAATCATAAAACACCAAAATGTTTGATCAAACACCAGAAAAATATGACGTCAGTCCTCCTCGCTTCGCTCGCTGCGTCGCTTCGCTCGCAGCGAGGACTGACGTCATATTTTTCTGGTGTTTGATCAAACATTTTGGTGTTTTATGATTTTTTGTTTTATTTGACCAAATGACAAGACATCTTGTCATCGGAGTTTAATGGGTTAAGTGACCATTTGCCATTCCACACAGTTTTGAATCATCAGGAAGTTTGGAGACAATAGAATTTAGTCCGTGGTCTATATCATTTATAAATACTATAAATAGAGGTGGTTCAAAAATGGAACCTTGAGGAACTCCACTCGTAAAAATGTTTCCATCTGGAAGTTTTGCCATTTAGAACAACTCTGTTTTCGATCGTTTAACAATTTACTAGTCCAAATTAATAGGCTACCACTTATTCCGTGTGAAGCTAATTTAGTAAGTAGTCTTTCGTGGGGGACGGTATCAAATGCTTTTGCATAGTCTAAATATATTAGATCTATATTGTCTCTTTTGTCATAATTGTGTTGTAGAATTTGAATAAGTTAGTCACACAAGAACGTTTCCGTCCGAATCCATGCTGGCTGTCATTTATCAGTTACTTTCTAAATGATGTTCGATGGCATCTCTGATGATAGTCTCCATCATTTTCCCACGATTGCAGTAAATCTTATAGGCCTGTACTTATTTTGTTTATTTTTGTCACATTTTTTTTTTAAATATGGGAGTAATGTTAGCTAGCTTCCATTCTCTTGGGACATCTCCGGATATGATGGATATTTCGAAAGTAATTTCTAATAGAACAACAATCTCATTTTTAATTTCCTTTAAGATTCGGTGTTTTGTTAACCTTTTTTTTTTTTTTTTTTTTTTTTTTAACTTTTTTTTTTTTTTTTTTTTTTTTTTTTTTTTTTTTTTTTTTTTTTTTTTTTTTTTTTTTTTTTTTTTTTTTTTTTTTTTTTTACTATACACTTTTTTACTATGGAGTTTTTGAAAGTAATTTCTAATGGAACAACAATCTCATTTTTAATTTTCTGTAAGATTCGGTGCTTTATTAACCTTTTTTTTTCACTATACACTTTTTAATTTTTCTTTTGTTATATTTACCGTAGTAATTTCACTCTAGAATTTTCACAAATTTTAGTTTGGAGTTCACTTTGAGGTGTTTCATGAACGAACACTAAGCTAAAATATTCCTTCATTTGAATATTCATGAACGAACACTAAGCTAAAATATTCCTTCATTTGAATATTCAAGTTGATCGACAGCAGATAATAATGGGTCAATGTGATTCCTAATAACCTTTTTATCTCTAATGTGACTATAGATTTCTCTCTTACTTTCAACTGTATTTCTTACTATGCGGCACACACGGAGCGCTGACAATCGGCAAATGCCCTCCTCTGGCAATTTAATTGTCAATTCACAGTATTGACAATGAAATTGCGCAATATAATTGATCGTGTATGGGGTGCGTGTCCAGGTATCATCCAACCTTAAATCAATATATTCAACCTTCAATTTTCTAGACCCTTATTTGCTGGATTACAGTGTCGCAGCATACTCTAGTCTAGGCCTTATTAGTGTGACTAGTATTTTTTGCAACCATTTCTTTGTCTGAATAGGTAAAAGCCACCTTTATTGGTCTTAGCAAGTTGTAAGATTCTCTAACAATTTTGTTCATCTGCTTGGAGTGCTGACAATCGGCAAATGCAGCAGCAGCTTTGAAGCTGTGACACACAAACTGTCCCATGCCGATGCAACACGGACAAAACAGTCATAGAATTCTTCCCGTGGAGAGAGATCTGTGGGAGGTTCCGACGACCGTTGCCGACCACTGCGGGGCTGCGGGTTTTCCACTTGTTTGAACACGAGGCATCGATGGATTGATTGAGTGAAGAACGGGTATTCATCTCTGTGTTTTTCAGCATGACATCAATCACGCAGACCACGAAACCGAGCCCCAGTGGATGGGTGGGTGGCGATAGTGCCGAAGCCAGCCACTCTTGAAAAAGAGACCATTTCCGGAAAAAGCTCAGCAAGGACTTTGAGGCCGACAAGGACTGCCATACGAAGGGTGAACAAAGAAACTAGTAAATGCAATAGTACAAGGAAGAAGAAGTAAGTCATGGGCAGCAGGCATAAGGACAGGAGGAAACAGGTCAAGACTAGGAAAATAAAACAAAAGGAAAAGTAGAAAAGGGTCTAATGATTTACCACCAGATTCGAAGAATAGGATTGCTACAACGAGGCAACAAGTGAACAAACCCAGAGAAGATAATAAAACAATGGGAGGAGGGGGGAGGGAAGACAACGTTGACACACATACACACACACACGAGGACAGAAGGGAAAACACAGCAACACACATAATCCAAGAAAACACGAAGAATAAAAGAATTGTACTTAGAAACTGATCCTACATCTAATAAAGGCCATGGATATAGAAAATATCAATAAGTTGCCACACTCCCCTCCTTCGCACTATTGTTCGCTCCCTTGCAGGATGCTTAAGAACATAAGAATAAAGGAGACTGCAAGAGACCATAAGGCATACACCAGGCAGTTCCTTGTCCGTTACCACCTCTCATCCCCATCCATAAAGTCATCTAACCGTTTCTTAAAACAAGTGATATTTTCAGCGCTCACTACATGGTTACTAAGTCTATTCCATTCGTTGACCACCCTATTAGTAAACCAATTCTTACCTATTTCATTCTGAAATCTAAATTTTGTCCAATTTAAATATATTGCTGTGAGTTCTTCCTTGTTGCATTAACATGATGACCTTGTTTGCGTCACCCTTGTGAAAGCCTTTGATCCACTTGAACACCTCTATTAGATCACCCCGCATTCTGCGTCTTTCCAGAGAGTTAGTTAAGGTGCCTAAGCCTCTCTTCGTAAGACAAATTTCTGAGTCCATGTATCATTTTGGTCATTCTCCCCTACGTACTGATTCTAGTGAATTGATTTCATTCTATAAGACGGAGACCAATAATGTAACCGCATAGTCAATGATAGATTTAACTAACGCTAGAGTTTGATCATTACCTCTGCACTTCTATTCGTAATCGCGTAGTCAAGGATAGGTCTAACTAACGCTAGAATTTGATCATTACCTCTGCACTTCTATTCGTAACCGTCCTAGCAATGAAACTTAATGCTCTGTTAGCTTTATTCCTGGCGCTAATGCACTGATCCCTGGATTTAAGGTCAGGACTCACTAGAACTCCCAATTCTCTCTCTCGCACTCAGTTTTATCTTATTGAATATTTCTGTTAACTGGTCGCCATGGCAGATGGCAACAGCAGGCACAACCAGTTAAACCTGCGAACGACAAAATAATATTACCACTTGGGTGACCCTGGACACAAGTGCGTGAGTGTCTCGCCCTCCTGCAACAAGTCTCACTTACCCGCAAAACGAACCGTGGGAGGTAACTGGAGGAGAAGACTGGTTTGTCCACACTGCCTTGTCGTGGTTAACGGAATGTTGACTGCTGCCACGGCTGACAGGGAGGTCTTTAGTCAAGTGTTATCTTATCGTCTAAACGTCACTCAATTACTGAAAAAGTTGTCGATTTGTTTGTTTATTTGGATTCATGGGAAGGCTGAACCAAGAGCGACTATGCAGGGGCTGTGAAGAAATTATGACAAAAAGGTGGAGGAAGAAAAGGACGGACTGGAGTGTGACGGGGATGGGACCATCGGAAATGCCAGAAAATGCTGCTGCCTGCATGTAGGCAGGCAGGCAGGCAGGCAGGTACAATTGTCTCATCGAGTACAAGTCTTTCTTGTGGTTTTACGGTCTGTGTGAAAAGTGACATCAAGAGAGAAGTAAGTGAGGACAGAGTAATATGGGAAAAAAAAAAACGAGAGCTGAGCAAAGCTAGATAAAAAGGCGAGCCAATCTATAGACGTCTTTTACCCCGTTCTTCATGCCTCCTCCTTCGCCGTTCGTGTGTCCTCCTCTCCCTTTTTCTTCTTCCTGTTTCTCTCTTCGCTGCCCTTCCTCTCGCCCTCACCCCCCCCTTGCACGCGTTTACCTAAGCATACTGACCCAAGTGCCATACTATATGCTCGACTTTATCATCCGAATACTTTGATCCTTTTCTTTGCTCCCTTGTTCCATACCAAGTGATTCTCTCTGTCAATGCTGTCCTTTCTTTTTATCATCGCCCTGAACGCGGCGATAACTCTGTCCCTCGCTGTCTCCCTCTCCTCCCTTCCATTAGAGGCAGTTCTAACTTTGTACGCAAGCATATGTGTGTGTGTGTGTGTGTGTGTGTGTGTGTGTGTGTGTGTGTGTGTGTGTGTGTGTTTGTGTGTGTGTGTGTGTGTGTGTGTGTGTGTGTGTGTGTGTGTGTGTGTGTGTGTGTGTGTGTGTGTGTGTGTGTGTGTGTGTGTGTGTGTGTGTGTGTGTGTGTGTGTGTGTGTGTGTGTGTGTGTGTGTGTGTGTGTGTGTGTATTTACCTAGTTGTATTTACCTAGTTGTATTTTACGGGAAGGGGAGCTATGCTCGTGGGGTACCGTCTTCATATCTCATTTTATCTAAACTATTTTTAAATTCATGTATTGTTTTTGCACACACCACTTTCTCATCTAACTTGTTCCAACTGTCTATTACTCTGTGAGGAAAGCTGTTCTTTTTCAAATCTCTTCTATAGCTGTCTTTTTTTAATGTGTGTGTGTGTGTGTGTATTTACCTAGTTGTATTTACCTAGTTGTATTTTACGGGAAGGGGAGCTATGCTCGTGGGGTCCCGTCTTCATATCTCATTTTATCTAAACTATTCTTAAATTCATGTATTGTTTTTGCACACACCACTTTCTCATCTAACTTGTTCCAACTGTCTATTACTCTGTGAGGAAAGCTGTTCTTTTTCAAATCTCTTCTATAGCTGTCTTTTTTTAATGTGTGTGTGTGTGTGTGTGTGTGTGTGTGTGTGTGTATGTATTTACATATTTGCATTTTGCGGGAGAAGAGCTATGCTCGTAGTGACCCGCAGTTGTATCTTTCCGCATCTAGTTCTTTCTTAAAATCATGTATAGTTTTAGCACTCACTGTTTTCTCATTCAATTTATTCCATGTATCTATTACTCTACTTGACGGGATTAATTTTTTATGACCTTGGGGATGGAGCCAATGTAAGACGCTTGTGCTAAGGCCACCGGCGCACAGAGGTGAGATAATGGAGATGGCGCCAAGGGGCACACACACACCTTCTCAGCCGTCGATAACCACACCCTTGCAACGGTGACCTACAGGTGACCCGTTCCTCCCTCCCTAGTGCTCTTGACAATGGGCTGACCTCAAAGCTGACCTGGCGTCTGTCATGATGCATACGGTCCGTGCTGAAGTCCTCCCCCCCAACCCCCAACCCCCACACTCTCCTCATCAGTCATTATCGCCAAGCGATAACGCTTATCATCAATTGGGGTGTGTCTGCCTGATGACGTCACGGGATTGACAAGCAGTAATCGGTGGGTCAGGTCTATTCTAGTCTAATTCCATTTCATCTTATTTTCTTTTATGTTTGTCTATTTATTACTTATTTATACATTTATCATTGATTTATTTACGTATTATCTATCTATTGCTTATTCATTCAATGAATTGTTTTCATGAGAACGCACTGTAGAGTACGTTGCAGTTCTACAATGTCAAATACCACACACCCAGCTGCGCAGGTTAAGAAAAATAGTTCTTCCCGAATTTTAGACCAAAGAAATGTTGATCATGCAACAAGGAACAAGAGCCAAACATCAAATATCTCTCTCTCTCTCTCTCTCTCTCTCTCTCTATATATATATATATATATATATATATATATATGTATGTATATATATATATATATATATATATATATATATATATATATATATATATACATATAAATAAAAATATATAAATATATATATATATATTCCCAGTCTTCTTCACATAGCCAGGCCTTTCTTTACAAAAATCTTCTTCCTCGCGTATTTCTTCCTTTTCGTCTTCTTCCTTTTCTTCTTCCTTTTCTCTTTTTTTTTCTTTTTCCTCATCTTTCTTCTCATTCTTTTTCTTTTTCTTCTTCCTTTTCTTTTTTCCTTCTGTTTCTTCTTTCCATTCCTAATATTTTCTTTTTTCCTTTCTGATCTTGTTTCACACACATATACACATACAAACACACACACACGCACGCACACACATACACACACACACACACACACACACACACACACACACACACACAATCACACACAAACACACACACACACACACACACACACAATCACACACAAACACACACACACACACACACACACACACACACACACACACACACACACACACACACACACACACACACACACACACACACGCACGCACGTACACACACACACACACACACACACACACACACACACACACACACACACACACACACACACACACACACACACACACACACACACACACACACACACACACACACACGTATATATACGTATTGATGTATGTGTGTGGTTGTGTGCATGTGTGTGTGTGTGTGTGTGTGTGTGTGTGTGTGTGTGTGTGTGTGTGTGTGTGTGTGTGTGTGTGTGTGTGTGTGTGTGTGTGTGTGTGTGTGTGTGTGTGTGTGTGTGTGTGTGTGTGTGTGTGTGTTCACTTAATTGCATTTAACCTTACTGTAATGCAAAAGAAACAGGCTAAACTCGTGGGGTCTTGTATTTCACTTCTCTTATGGTGTTAGTTCTTGAGAAATCGGTTGTGGTGGTGGTAAGGATATACGGTTGGATATGAGCAGTATATGAGGCTATGAGGTAGGATATGAGCAGTATATGAGGCTATGAGGTAGGATATGAGGAGAGGAGTCATACGAAGATATGAGGAAAGCAGGACATTGGGAGGAGGTAAGGATATGAGGAGAGTAGGGTATGAGGAGGAAATGAGGATATGAGGCGAGCAGTACACGTGGATATGAGGGACCAGGATATGAGGAGGAAATAACGATATGAGAGGAGGAGCAGGGTATGAGGAGGAAATAAATATATGAAGTGAATAGAATATTAGAGGAGCAGAGTATGAGGTAGGATATGAGGGAGTAGGATATGAGGCAGGGTATGAGGGAGGAGCATACTCACTAACCTGTGGTATTTACACCAGGAGACGCTGATCAGATGCGGCCGGAGCCGTCACCTTGGCCCTTTGATGCCCTTAGGGGACTGTTGTTGGGGCTGGAAATTGGAAATGAGTGCGGGATTCGAGCCTAGGACCAGCACGCCTCCGTTGATGCCAGTTCACGTAAATGTGAAGAAGGAATGTGTTGTCTCAGGTTAAGATACTTAAACTAGTTTGAAGAAATTTAACTAGAGTCTCGCTGGGACGAACCCGAATCAAGAATTTGATTTTTTTCTTTTTTTCGGGACATTTTTCTGGAATAAGATTTTTTTTTTTTTTTTTACCGAGAAATAAGTCCTGACTGAGTTCCCGAAGTTGCACCGGGATCCCGGCCCGGAAGGAGGACAGACCAGACCGGGATGCACTCACGTCAAACATGAGACAAACCCGTGTGCGTTTCTCGCTGTGTACGTATTACTGCCAGTCAACAGTTGCCAGATGTCGCTAGCCATTTATAGAATCGTCCTGTTTTCAAAAAAGGATGTGTTTGTTGGATAATCATTTCACTTTGTGTTAAATTAATAATTAACAATTAGACTCTATAGGTAACGTTTATTCTAGTTCTAGTTAGGTATATAATTTCAAATATGATAATGATGCCATAAGATAGCGCTGTGCAGGAATTTGCAAATAGAAGTACGTGTATCTGCAAACATATAGTCACGTGCTGGGAGGTTGGTACGATGCATTGCATGTAGCTAGATAATGTAGGCCCTTGTGGACACTTAGTTGTAAGCCGAGGTATTTAATATATACTATAATAAGGAGCAATGTGCCTCTGTGTATACTTCTTTCTGTGTGTGGTTGTGTACGTAATGTCTGACAAATAAGATACGCCGGAAAAACGATCTTCTAGAAAAAGGGAAGATGAAAATAGTGTGATTCAAAACTTAAACATTAAAAAAGACTAGGTAATAAAATCATTTTATGTCATTTGAGAGTGACTAGGATGCGCTTTTGGTTTAAAATATAACAATTGAAAATGTTATATCAAAAGTAATCGCCTAAGCAACGAAATAATAAATTTATTTCGAAAAAATGTGCATTTTGATTTATTAATAAATAGTTAAAGGAGATCGAAATCGAATAACACGCAAATGAAATTACTGTAATAGCAAGCTATAAATGATGGAATTATTTGGAAGTTAAGAGAAATCAGAATCCCGTGATTTTCAGGGGCGTTTACACTAGTATTTCATAATCTTCCTAAATAATAAATAAAAATGTAACTGTATTCTAAAATAAAGGCAATTACCTAGAGAACATTTATTTGAATGCCTCATGCTAAATTGTTTTCATTAATTATTAGTTAGTATTTATTTGTGATTGATTTGAAATAAGTTAGGTATAGGAAATGAAACAGTAATATGGAAACATCAATGTATTTTAGCATTTGGTACATTTTTAATATGTTTAAGGCTAAATTCCTTTTCCTTTTTGTTATCTTGCCTTTCAGTAAGGCAGCTTTGCCTCTTGGTTGGCCAAACTGACGCCTAGCAATGGTCGTTGGCTGACGAGGAATTTTTGTCTTTGCCGCCTCCGATGCCTTAAAAATAGTGCAACCTGCAGTCAGAAGGAAAGTAGTAACCTGCGCAGGATTTCTGCAGGCTTTCAGCCTCTGTTCAAATACCGCAAAGGAGCTGAGCATGCAGGTGGTTTTAGTTCTCTTTAATTCTCTATTGATCATGCTTGTGAACTCATCAATGCTGGTGTCAATTGATTGATTTTCATTTGTTGTCTCTGCGGGGGTCTCGATAACGACAGCTACATCTTCCTCATCGTCACATGCAGCTGGTTCTTTATTACCATGAGATACTGCATTAACAGGTGTATCAGCAAATAAGCCATCTAAAAAATTCGATGTCGGCATCGGTTTGTCGCCGTATATCACCTTATACAAGACTTCTTTTTCAGCAACAGTGCAGGCGTATAGTTGTGGAAGGCGAACTGCGCTGTACTGCGACGCTGCTAATTGATGTTTGCAAACGATACCTGTGTTTCCACAGAGGCAGCTGCACATGCCGATTGAGAGGTCCACATTGTAACAAATGCCCTCTTGTGAAGCTGACTTAACCGTATAAACTGTTCCTCCAGCATGAGTGACAGCGCACATTGGAATGGTGCTGGTGGAAGGTTCGCAAGAACTGTCCTTTTTGAGGAGGACATCTGACAACCGTAGACGAAGGTAATTGTTGTAAACGTCAGCCATTACCAACAGCAGCTGTGCACCGTTGTGTGCCTTGTTCCTGTACACAATTAGGAAATAATCATTACAATTATGAATTTGTTAATTACAAGAATTCCTATTATTAAAAATTTACATTAAAATTACGCTCAAATCTAAGGCTAAAGTAAGTGGGTTGCATACATCAAACATCTAAAATCAAGTATTTAACCCCTACCATACGGTGCCGCACACGTAGGCGTCATGAGGAGCAAGTGGATTCGCGACGCTACCATATCGGAGTCTTGATTATATTTATTATAGTCGCCCCTGTGTTTTTACATTCTCCCTAATCTGCTCTTAATCACATTCTCTGTGGTTTTCAAAATTCACGGGTGAAAGAGAGAACGATAGATATAAGCGGTGACTATATTTTATGATGCGAGTATTATTACGACACGTCGTACGGCTGGCAGCTAATGCTGCCCACGAGATTTAAGTCCCGTAGTGAAGTGGAGTTGCTGCAAATGACATATAAGGATTTTATTACCTAGTCTTTTTTAATGTTTAAGTTTTGAATCACACTATTTTCATCTTCCCTTTTTCTAGAAGATCGTTTTTCCGGCGTATCTTATTTGTCAGACATTACGTACACAACCACACACAGAAAGAAGTATACACAGAGGCACATTGCTCCTTATTATAGTATATATTAAATACCTCGGCTTACAACTAAGTGTCCACAAGGGCCTACATTATCTAGCTACATGCAATGCATCGTACCAACCTCCCAGCACGTGACTATATGTTTGCAGATACACGTACTTCTATTTGCAAATTCCTGCACAGCGCTATCTTATGGCATCATTATCATATTTGAAATTATATACCTAACTAGAACTAGAATAAACGTTACCTATAGAGTCTAATTGTTAATTATTAATTTAACACAAAGTGAAATGATTATCCAACAAACACATCCTTTTTTGAAAACAGGACGATTCTATAAATGGCTAGCGACATCTGGCAACTGTTGACTGGCAGTAATACGTACACAGCGAGAAACGCACACGGGTTTGTCTCATGTTTTGACGTGAGTGCGACCGGGATCATCAAAGTTCGCCAGACCTAATCAGCCCGGTTACCTGAGCCGAGACTCCAAAATTTTTTTTTGTGATGGAGTGAACCCCTTCAACTCCGATGACAAGATGTCTTGTCATTTGTTCAAATAAAAAAAAAATCATAATAAAACAACAAAATGTTTGATGATCAAACAGCACCAGAAAAATATGACGTCATCAGTCCTCCTGATCGCCTTCAAATCAACTCTAGAGAAAGATAAACAATTCGAATACAGCGACGATATGATTGACAAATTGAAGTGTTCGGACGATATGATATCTGATGAGGATTGAGAGGCGTTCATGGGGCATTACTTCTCATGATATAATAATTTCGTTAAAAACAGTGCAAAGTCTAATTACAGAAACTTTCAGATGAATTTCTCTTTCACAATGATTCTGAAATGATCTCAGTGGTGACGGTGTTTAGGGGACACTTTCGAAAGGCTGACTGGCCATACAATATCGACTATCAATTTGATGCCAAGAGATGAAACGGCGACGAAGCGTAGACTATATTATAACGAAATGTATATTTTGTAAC